>NC_081140.1:20737417-20787417 GCF_958295425.1 Solea solea | reverse complement strand
TTATTTTTCTTTTCATTTGTTTTGTTTTTTAGAAACTGTTGGTGACACTAATTGGGTTTTTCCACCACACAGTTCCAGCACGAGTCGCCTCGGCACGTTGTTGTTGTTTTTTATGCTTTTCCATTAGCGATAGCACCTGGTATCTGGTGCTTTTTTAGTACCTGCTCTGGCAACGTTCAAAGCAAACTCAGCCGATACTAAAATGTGACGTCGACAGACTGCCGGCCACTGACTGGTCGGAGAGTGTCGTCACTGGAAGAGTCATGAGCGCGACGTCCGACACAAGAATCAAACTGAACAAGAGTTCAGAGTTTCTCTTACAATCTCACTAGTTATGTGTCGTGTATAAAACGACGTCAAGGCAGTTTCCTGGAGCTGTGCTATGATGACACCGCCCCCGTTGAGTAATTGAAAGCCATACCAAACCGAGTAGAGTCGAGCCGTGCTGTGCAGTGCCGGAACTGTAGTGTGGATAAAGCACCATCATTTCCTGGAGACTTTCTCTAACCTTATCCATAACTACTTGTGGCTTAATCCTAACTCCAATCTTAATCTAATCCTAACCATAATCATACAACACGTCTTCACCTTAAAATGTAATCGTTTACATTACATTATGGAGACTTGCGTTTTGTCCCTAATACGAAGACATAACAGATGTAGGTCCTCACAACATGAGTAATATCTTGAGGTTTTGCACTGTGTTTATAAAAGTTAGACTTGGTTTGAGGATGCGTTTGTTGCTGCGTGCTACGATGCATCAGGGAAGAACAGGTTAATGTCTAACCTTAACCTCAGAATTACATGAACTAAACACATTAGCATTGACCTCACAAAACAATCACAGCAAAAAGAGAGAGAAATCTTTCACAGTTTCAGAGAAGCTCCACTGTTCAATAACCAAGACCTTTATCACGGGGTCAGCAAAGTAAAACAGCTTCTCTCCTCCGAGTGGCTCAGTTATTGAAGCTGCTCCATTTTATAACAGCGTGAGCGGAGAGAGATAAAAAGAAGGAGGCTCGTTAAACAAGTAGTTTGAAACCGCAGAGGACAGAGCTCCAGCATCTCTAAAACACAGAACGCTGCTGCAATTTTTAATCTTTCATATTTAGCATGGTGGTCAGTAACATAGTTTTCATGACTTTACATTCACATTCAGAACAAGCCGCAGATGAAGCAGAAACCATTCCCAGAAGTTAGTGAATGAGATAAAAAAGCAGCCAAAATTCACAGTTCTTCTTCAGATAACAGATAAGTATTTTGGGGGCGGAGCTTGATGAGAGTGTCAAGACTCCTGATTTCTTCAGGCACTTTATGTTTGGACAGTATAAATTTGGACTTTGCCTTGTTCTTACTTTATTCTTTACACTGTGGTTTAGGTCTTTTGTTTGTGGTTTTCTGTTTTCCTTGTTTCTTGTTTTATTTTGTAGTTCTTCCTTGTTTTACTTCCTGTGTTGTCTAGATTTTCTGCCCCGACTTAATGTGATCGACCTGAGTCTTATTCGTTTCACCTGTGTTTGATTATCCTGCCTCCCGCGTGGATTTAGTCTCTGTGTCTTTGTTGGCTTATTTGTTTCACTTCACTTTGTTACTGTCAGTCAGCTTTGTTGCTGTGTTTTCATGCATTCCTGGTCCTAGTCCTGGTCCTGGAGACTCTGGTCCCTGTGTTTCCAGTTGAGTTTTACTTTACACTTTACACCACCACCTCCTGCTTCGCTTTGCTCTGCTTTATATCGTTTTGTCTGTGCGTGCAGCTTGGTTTCATGTTGCACGAGAAAGCTTTTGATTAGCAGGAGCTCACCAGAGGGAGGAGATTGTGTTTAAATGGTTTTTACCTCATGTTATTAACCTTTTTACCAAAGGTCTTAGTCTTTTAAAAAGAAACAAATACACACCTTGTATGAATTGTGTGGATTGAAGGTCATTTAAATTGATTTATTATTTGTCATTTATTCATTGCATTTTCAGGGTGAATCCACTTTAACTGAACCCTTTTCAGTTAAAGTGGATTCACCCTGAAATGAAATGGTCAAATCAAGTACAAAATTAAATGATTAAATGTTTAATAATTAAAATATTGCAGAATAAAATTGCACATTAAAGGATGGATGGACTTCATTGATTGAGAACGTTCTGTGTTACAATAGTACATGAAATATATATGAAATACAAATACACTCACCTTAATGTGTCAATTTGAGTTGCTGTTGCCATCATTCTCCTCTGACGTCTGGCATCAATGAGGCATTTTCACCCACAGAAATGCTGCTCACTGCATAGTTGATCTTTTTTGGACCATTTTTTTGGAAACACCACAGATGGTTGGGCGTTAAAATCGCACTAGATTAGCAGTTTCCCGTCTGGCTCTAACAACCGTGCCACATTTGAAGTCACTTAAATCAACTTTCTTCCTCATTCTAATTCTGAGTTTGAGCTTCAGCAGGTTGCCCTGACCATGTGTACACATTGTCTAGTGTCTGCCATGTGATTGACTGATTAGATTGAACAATAGATATATCTGCTTTTGTGCAAGTGTTCAATTTGCCGAATAACTAACAGAGATAATACATTTCATCAGTTTGCCTCTAAATGTTATTCCAATTTGGTATTCTGTTTTATCACAAGTCAGGCCAAGGATTAGTTTCACTGAGTGTGTAATTAAGTGGTTTCACATTCCCCTCAAGGCATCCTTTTGTTTGCAAGGCTGCATCAAAGGTGATGATACAAGATTAAAATGGATGTTGTCTTTACTTGAACATCACACCTCACGATCTAAAGGCACTGTCTTTTATTTTGTGGAGTGTTCTATGGCATTTATTTTTTTAATTGTTGTATTATAAAATACTGTATACATGGCCCATAGACAATTAGACTTACTCCTCATCTAAATAAATTAAATGTTGTTGTTGCTGTTGCTTAAAAACAGCCGGAAACCACATTTCTTTGCGCTGTACATTGTGTGTTTTGCAATGGCAATAAAGTCTATTCTATTCTATTCTATTCTATTCTAGAGAGTAGATCAGATGTGACTTTGTTTGAACTGCAGTGTTCAAACAAACAAAAATAAAGATGAGTGCAGTTTTCCCTGCGTTTATTTTGCTCTCTAACGTTATTTCTCAGAGCGCAGTGAGCTGCCGTTAATGCAGTCATTAGCCTGGTTTACTGTAACGATGCCTCGTCCCACACGTCTGCTCGCACAATGAGGACAACCTGTGGTTCAGGTTGTAGGGTCTCATTAAATTAATGATGAGCTGGACTGTTCCTGTGAGACTGTTGTGTTCTGTGCCCGCGCTGATGACTGCTGTGCACTGGTAAAGAGTCTGATGAGACATGTGCGAGCTCGTGGTGATATTCCGGTGTGTCACTGTTACCGAGTGTCTGGGAGAAATGAAAGGTTTGTGAGTGTTTTTCAGATCGCGGTTGTGTTTATGTTGTCATTTCTGTGTGCTGAAATGTGTGTTAATGGCCCTCGTAGACTAATTTCTTCCTCTATAAGTGCTCTGGTGTTATCTCTGTATTTATAGAAATACCTTTCATATTTTGAAGAGGTGATGTTAAGTCACATATCTTTAGTTTTCT
Organism: Solea solea; assembly: GCF_958295425.1. Lineage (NCBI taxonomy): Eukaryota > Metazoa > Chordata > Actinopteri > Pleuronectiformes > Soleidae > Solea > Solea solea. The sequence continues at coordinate 20,783,838 of NC_081140.1, read as the reverse complement.
GTAATCCTCTGCAGACATCTGCACTTTCTACCTCTCAGATATGTGTGTATAGATGTTGAGAAATAAGTTTAGGTTGAACGGATGATTGATTTGATTTCAGATAGACTGATGGAGAAGTAATAAACACTTAATCTGCCTGTTGTCTGACTCTGGGCTTGATAATAAATCCAATATTTTTCATCCGTGCTGTGGTGATGTCGGTAAGATTCACCATTTGCTTCTCCTCCTCCAGCTCCATGTTCTCACCCGAATGAGGTCTGTTCTCCTCAGGGTTTAAAGCAGCAGGTGCCGTCACATTTGGGTTGACATTTGAGAGAAACCCTGCACATCTGCTGCCTTCATCAAATATAGATTTTTATCTCAAGGTGATGGGGCATGAGTTTGTCCACAGATTGTAGAGGTAATTATTTGTTTGCCGGGAGGCCGATGGTCTCAGATGTGACCTGACATTTTTAAACTTCTCATAACATGTGAGGTTTATGAACGCAGTCGCTGATGTGGTCATCATTCATCTGTATTTTTTCTTACTTTTGTTCGGCCTACACACCACACACACACACACACAGAGGCCTGGGTGCTTCTACATGTATACATTTAAGTAGAATTGAAATTAGCATAGTATTGTATAAAATAGCTGATTTAAAAAAAAAAAAAGGGAGAATCATCAGATTTTTGATGACTGTGGATTGAAAGTACCACTAATGAAATTGGAGTCTTTATACAAACCCTTTCTTCATCTTCGTCCAAAGTTTTCCAGTCCAAGTAAATCTTCCCAATCTAATGCCCTCACGTTCATCCACTTTCTATTGTCACTCATTCATCACTTTGTTGTCCTCTCCCCCTTACAGTGGTAATTGCTCTGTTTAAGTGCAGATTTGGAACGTCGTTCTCTGGACCCAGCACAAAATCTGTCCCGTCAATGATTTTCTCCGAGCATCAGCTGCTGAGCGCGAGGACACGTAGTGGCTTCATTTTTATTTAGTGAAGAGAAAATGAGACGAGCTGAACTGCCGCTGTCTCAGCTGTCAGCAGACGACGGTGCAGGCTGATGTCTTTACACCAGCTGGAGTCAGAGGTTTGCTGAAGTGAGACGAGACGGGACATTTGCAGTGAATTTATCTCGTACTCCTCCTTTTCTTCTCTTGTCACCTCGTTCTGCAGAGGCCGCCCGTCCACTAATGCATCCATTTCTTCCTTCACTTTGTAGCAAATGTGTTTGTGTGGTGAATTTTAGCACGTCATTTATTCTTTCTGCTGCTAAATGGGTTGGCTCGCTCAGCTCTGCTTTATCAGCAGCGAGAGGAGAAGAGAGGAAAGTGGATCCCTGACCTGAGCTGGATCATTTTAAAGTATTTTTGTTCAGTCACATTGGCTGGGATTGGTGTACTGTAATCCTTTAATGTTCATTTTGTAAAAGAAAAAAAACATTGTGTAAAGTGATAAAACTGATGGATGATCAAGGTTAAGGCTACGCTGTGTTCAGTGCTCGGGCATTTTATTTACAAGACAACATTTAGACTATTTGTTACACTCTGGGCAGTTTGTATTCAGTGTTAGGGTTGGAGCCTGGCTAAAGATGAGGCGAATCAAAACTAAACATCAGGGACATTTTCAGGGAAGATCTTCCAACATTTTTGGTCACTATCTCCTAAATTTTACAGCTGACTTGAACAATTCATGCAATAAAACCTTTGGCTCTTTCAATTATGGAAAGGGCAGAATTAATTTGGAGTGCAGGTCAAAGACAGACATGGATGGAACACACACACACACACACACCAAAGGCAACAGCACAAGTGCTACTTGTGTCTGACTTCTTTCGTCCCCCACAATTTTCACTTCAAATAGACAATTCATAGCTCATTTTGTAGCACAAATGGTCGTCTTTCACATACTCTGTCGTTTGTAGCTGTCTGGTATATGAAGAGCACTGATGTCATAGCTTTTCTATCTCATAGTCTGTGTTTTCCAGTCATTGAATTTAATGTAGGTACACACAAATACAGTACATCTGTGTAATCCCCTTGTGTTGTTTATTTATTTTTTTATTTATTTATATGTTTATTTAATTTTTTTTACTATTAATTACTTCATTAATAGCTGTTTATAAACACACACACACACACAAAGGTTTGCATAGTTATTTATTCAAGGACACTCCAAGGATTCATTTTCCTTAGCCATAAAATAACCAGTTCCCCAGAAATGTGATTCTGCTTCATTAGGACCAGGTTTTGGTCTCCATGAGGATTACCGGTTCTGATAATGTCAATGATTATGCCAGAAAATGGTCATAAAGGGATAAAAAATACAAAAAAATACATTCACACACATACACATATGCTAGTTAGCATCAGGAATCATGTGTGATTGCAAGTTCAGCAAAATGAATTCAGAGAAAGAACAAAAACAGCCTGAACACCAAATGAAGAGCAGAGAAGAACAAAATGTGACAGTGAAAACAAAAACACTCATGGACCTCTCTGTTACTGAGGCTCATCTCACCTGATTCCAGAAACGGTCGTGCTTGTTCCAAACGTTTTTGTCCATGTAAGAATTATGAAGGCCACTGTGGCTCTTGGGAACATTCAGTGCTGTCTGTGTAGCCGCCTCTAATCTCTGCTGGCAGCTTCATTCAGAGGTTTTTCAACACGGTTGGCAAAGACAACAATTGTCTGGAGCCATGAGCTGAGAGGCGCCCCCTGATTACTTTAGTCCACAGCAACGGCAACTTTGTGAGAATCACCTTCAATTCTATGCGATCAGCAGATGATCAGTGACCTCCCCATGAGGTTCAATGTCAAAGGTTTATTTTGTCAGGATATATACAGTGCCTGTGTTTTAGTTTAGCTTTAAGGCTTCAGAATAGAAAGGTGAAACTGTCTAAGTGTGTGTGTGTGTGTGTGTATGTGCGTGTGTGTGTGTGTGTGTGTGTGTGTGTCATTCACGCTGTGGGCTCCTGTAGGAGCTGCTGGGAGTTTCTCATTAGCTGCTGGGTAACTGTTGTGAAAGACGATGGCAACCAGCTGATAACCTTTTAGAATTACAACTGTAACACACACACATGTCTGGTGTATATATATATATATATATATATATATATATATATATATGTGAGTGTGTTTATATATACATATATACATACACACACACAGTAGGTGTGTATATGTGTATGTGTATATGTATATGTATATACATATCTACATATACATGTATACATATACATATACATACATATATACATATATATATGTATGTATGTGTATATATGATGCACACACACATATGTGTGTGTGTATATGTACCTGTGCCTTGACAAGAAAAGGTGATGTGCGTGTACTTCCTCTATCTGTAACGTGGATTGTTTTCCTCAGTTCAGGATCCAGAGTGTGTGTGTGTGTGTGTGTGTGTGTGTGTGTGTCTCTGCCATTATTAAGCAGATGGATTAAAATCTTGGGAGTGCTGCGTTTAAAGGCTCAGTAAACAAAGCCATGTTAATTATTGTGCCTGTGATTATCAAGCAGTGCAGTCGAGAGAGATTGTGTCTGTGTAGAATTTGGATATTGAAACTGATTTGTTGATCAGAACAGTCGCCATCTGCCCGGGAGGAACGATTGATATTTTGGACACAAGTTTATTGGATTTTAATTGTTTTAATTTGGGAGCTGTTAGAGAGAGATGGAGAGATAGGGCTGGATGTGTGTTTGTGTGTCAGTTCATAACTGAAACAGGTTGGCTTAAACAAATATTCTAATTAGGACAACATAAATGAGTATGTTTGCCTATAAGGCATGTATATTTTCCCAGTCTTGGATAAACACAGAATATCTGTGACTTTCATTTCTGCTTATTAGTCCTTTGTTTGACAGTTGACCTGCATCATGTTCTTGAAAGCACACGTTTGTTTCTTCTGTTGTCCATCATAAAGATTCAGACTCAGCACTGTGTACTACTTGATAATCAGGGGCAGAGGACTGGAGGACATTCATATCCATTCAAGCACATTTATTTAACCGTCCTACAATCCAGAGTTCCTTTCATGTCTCTAATCAGACAAACGTGTGTGAAAGACTTTTAAAATGAGAAGTTGTGCAGTCACAACTTCAGAATGGGCAGCTGAGGTTTGTCAGTGATGTTTCTTGTCTGTGTGTGAAAAACAAAGTTTTTTTTGCTGAGGTTTTGTTCAATAAACCACTTTTCCAGGTAATTACGCTGAGTCATTGCTCTTGAGTGCTGTAGTGGAGGTTAGTGTGGGCTGCAGCACGTAGGTCTTTGCCCTGATCAGTGATTTAAACATTAGGTCAAGAGCTTTAGTTTCCAACTTTTCAAATGCCTGCATGTATTTTTTATTACTAATTTTGAGTATATGCAGTATGGTGATTAAAATGTACACTGAATCCTTATCAACATACAGAAGCATGAGAATTAAAGATAAAAAGGTGAATGTATCTGCAGGTAGACGAGTGTTTATATAGCGTAGTGAGTGGGAACTTTGCTCAGCCTCTTCACATTTTTCTTAGAGGATAAATGGTGTGCTTGACACTCTCTCAGGACCAAATATTAAATATGCTTTCATCTAATATGTACTGTATATAGTGATGGAATTTAAAATCAAGCTTTGTTTAACACGTAACAGAGGCTGGATCTGCATGTGCAGGATCACCTGTGTGCTGGTACACCTGAGTAACACTGGGTAACTTATGTTGCATCATGCTACATCCTCCCTGGTGCTGTTGCTGTGGCGATGAGCAGAAGTGTGTCACTAATAGCACTCGGGGTGAGATGGTAACACACAACTGAGCTGAAGTCTGCACGACCAGTCACAGACTTCACAATAAAATAGATGCAGCCTCTGTCGCACTTGATCTCTACTACAACAGCTCCTGGTTCTGCGGTAAATCCTGATGCTGCGTTGTCACATAATGTGAATCAGTTGTGTATGAATCACTCAGCTTTTTTCAGCTCCGCCCATCAGGGGATGACAAGTCACCGCGGCTGAGTCACAGTATCCCAGGGATTTGTTGGAGATTTATTTGTGACAGTGATTCATAAAAACCCCACTCGTCCTATTTACTGACAAATGCTCAAGGTCTTCATCATAGAAGAGTTTCACAAGTTCAAAACGCACAGTCCTGTTTTATTACAGCTGCAAACAAAACATTTGAAGCGCTGCTTTGAAAGCAGATGAAAAGCAGGTGTCTGTTGGCTGGGGGTCACTACCTACGGCCTGTCCCACACAAGAGGATTTTCAAATCTGCCTTGATTTTAAAAATGTGGGAGACCACAAACACTACAAACTTTGCAACTGATTTTCAATGTTTTAATCCTGAGAAAGACACAGATTAGAGATTCCAGGGATTTGGGATCTGACAGAAACGTGTGTGATTTAACGCAACATCCGTTTCCCGGTCAACTCGCTCTCATTGGTTTTTGTTGGGTTCTGTTCACGCCTTAATCTCTTTTCCGTCATAAATATCAAACATGTTTAGTATTTTTGAAATCAGGAAGACTCTGATGCATCCGACAACGTTAAAATCGTGTCTGTTAATCCCTCTCACTACAGGATCATTTGGCCAGATAATCTGTTCAAAACAGGCTAAAATTGGAAGGCACCCACAATTGTTGAAGAACCAGATGGAGGCAGAAATCTTGCAAATTATCCTCTAGTGTGGAGCAGACTTAATCTAATAATATCAGTAATTAATGCAGCACATGACCAGAATATTCACAACAAGCTGTGGCTGGTGTTAGAAGAGAGTCACGAAAAATTGGCAGAGAAAGTGCAGCTAATGTTCACAGTTTCACTACAGACAATGACTTTCAGTGATGAAAGGACTGGATAACCTGACATTAACCTGTCATGAATGATTTAAGTCATTTTAACATTGTTATCACAAATACATCTGGCCATTCCTGACAAGTGCAGAGGTTTTGTCACTGTGGTCACATGACAACCATTGACTAAAAAAGCCCTCACAGGTCAGTGCCCCAGGGCTTTATCAGCATGTGTTTGTTATTTTCTAAAGCTAACGAGCAGCCACAGAAGAACGGAAAACAACAAAACCCTGAGTAACTTTTTGACTATATTCTAAAATATGAGGTAACAAATCCAAAAGCGGTTCTTATATAACATCACAGAAATGTCAGTGACAGAATATTCTTCATCACGGCAATGGTTAATGTATTGGCGAGTGTCTGTGATGTCATCTTATTATATTTACTTATTATTATTATTCCCAGTATCTTTGTTCCTCTATTATCGTAAACTGAACATATTTGTTCTGTGGATGAAAAGACTTTAAGATTTTGTGATTTTGAAGTTTGGAAAAAAACCTCCTGGATCAAATAAAATCATTAACATATGAATAAGTTGCGACAATGATAATTAGTTGTAGCCCTGGACTATTGTACTCTTCTTACTCGTCTTCTCACTTGTTTTCCACAGAGCTGACTGTTATCTCTATTGGGAATACATTTGTTAAAGATAGAAAAGATTGGAGACACCTGTATTAAAATATGAATATAATTCACCGTGGTGTGTCGACTCATGCTGAACTGCAATATTCTCACACACGTGTACAGAGCTGCTCCAAACCCTGGACAGATGCAGGCGTTCGTGCATGCATCCAATTATTTTTTTTTCCCCCATCCTCATTCCCAGGACGGCCATTGTTTATCTGCCGCTTCTCACTTCATCACATTCTCTTGCTCAGGGGCACGTCGGCAGCACAGGCAGCTGCTTTTGGGCACGCAGCAGCAGCAGCAGCAGCAGCAGCAGCAGCACAGGTTCATAAACTCAGTGAGTCTCAGTGAACATCAATTTTTGTATATATTGCTGTTACACACCCACAAACACACACACACATACACACTGGTCCAGCGAGACATCCAGACATCACATGGGTCGTATGGAAACTGTAGCCTACAGGCCCCGAATGAGTAAACACATGAATTATACATACATCACTTCCTTCATTTCCAAAATAAAGCATGATGTATTTATTGTTAATTAACCAGCGGGGGGTTTTGTTTAGTGATGTCAATGCCAGCTCTGGTGAGGCGTTCAAAGTTTAAAGATATGGAGGAAAATATGGTAGTAACCGTCCTTTACTACACACAAGCATTCACATTTAGCAGCAGTATTATGTTACACAGCGTGCAGAGTGCAGTATATCACAGCACAGTAACGCAGTACTGTCACCATTTGAGATTGAAGTGTTTCCTGTGTGTGTGTGTGTGGGTGCATGTGTGCGTGTGTGTGTACATGGGTTTAGTAGCCTGTGTGCAAACACATCTTTGTGAGGACATTTTAACCTTGTGAGTTCATTTTGGCTGGTCCACACAACATTAATGGGCTTTTTCATATGGCGACCAAAGCCTAGTCCTATTAAGGGAAACTGGTTGTTTAGTTTCGGACTAAGATTTGAATTGTGGTTAGGTTTAGTTTAGATTTAGGAATAAAGTAGAAGTCAATGCAGTGTCCTAAGAAGAATAACTGGAAACCAGTGTGTGCTTGTGTGTGCATGCGTGCGTGTGTGTGTGTGTGTGTGTGTGTGTGTGTGCTTTGACCTGTAAATTGGAAAGTGAAAGCATGGAAGTAAAACATCCTGACAAACATGCTACCAGCAGAGAGACCACCTGCACTATACACACACACACACACACACACACACACACACACACATGGTTGTACATACTGTAAATTGCCCTCAGGGTAAATAAAGTTGTATTATATAACATTGTAACACTGTTTTGTATCTTTTATTTAACCATTTGAGCATCATTTAAAACATGACAACAACATTGGTTTAGGAAAGTCAAAACCACGATGGAGGTTTTCACTGTTTTCTGTCCTTTTATAGACTAAGTTATTCAATAAAAAATACTTCTATTTTTCTCCCCCTTTTTCATCAACTTCCATTTATTTTTTCCTGAGTGTTTTTCTCTCTGTCTTATCTGCTGTCTCTCTGCCTCGTGCTCCCTCTAATGTTACATGCCATTTCCCCAGAGTGCTTGTGTTTTGTGTCTCATTTACAAGCTGAAAGATTTATTGCTGCTATTTGTTCCTTTTACCTCTTTGCACACCGTGATGTCTCTCTGTCCATCACTGTGTCTCACACAAGCCTGTGTGCAGTTATTAATTCAGTCTCTGTACCTGCTTCCCTCTGACTTGTGTGTTTGGTTGCTGCAGTATTATTTCAGCTCCCATGACGCTCGGCAGCTCTTTCATTTCTTTCCTTCAGTCAGTCGTCTTTTCATCTCCATGCTGCCGTGTGCTTTGGCATGATGGTCTAAATAATGGATACATTCAAAAGGAGGCTGCTGCTGTCAGTTGGTGAGGGTTGAGGTCAGAGAGTAACCAGTTTAATTTCATCTGTCACAGTTATTATGAATCTGTGGCCTTAATTCTGCACCCTCTATAATTCAGTGGTTAATACGTGGTAAATTGCAGAATGTCACAGCTCCTCTGATTTTTGAATTGTCAATCACATCGTTTTAAAATATGTGTGAGTGTGTGTGTGTGTGTGTGTGTGTGTGTGTGTCAACCACATTTAAAAAAAAAACAAAAAGCACACTTATCTTTAATGTTTCTGCCAAGGTTTTTTTAAAATAACCTTTTTAATAATAAAATCCGGTCATTTTCTTTTAGCTCCATTAATACATTCAGACCTTCTGCCTCCACCCTGCTTGTAATGTTGTGCAGCTTTGACATTAATCAGAAGCCAATAATCCAAATATCTACCCAAATATCTTACTAGTAAATAGATGTGCTTGTTTTTCACTGACAGTCTGATGCAGCATCACAGGACAAGGACAAGCTCTGTTCCTGAACTGATATTCTGATCTATCAGCCAATATGTTTGATAAAAGTATTTTCCAGTGATTCCTAAGATGGCATTAACAAACTACTAGCAATACACCATCAATGGACCAACCATAAGTTGTATAGTAAATAACTATAAATGAAATGGAAACACAAATATAACCAAATACATAGAATTTACATCCATCCATCATCTAGCTCATCACTTCCCATCCATCCCACTTGTCCTTTGAGGGTCCGATGTTAACATGACATAACATTCTCAGACTTTGACTTTTTGACTTTGCCGCTCACCCTGTTGTAAGTTGATGTACCATCAAAAACATTGTCACTTCAATGAGGATATGCTTTAGCGACCTCATATCATCCTCATATAAAGACTCACCACATTCTAAACTGGTTTCAAACTGTGTGGTGGACGACAAATGTCTCAGCAACACAGTCATTTGATCTTGACTTGGTTTCCATCGCTCTGCTGCTTTCTCAAACCTTTGGTTCTTTACCTCTGCATGACAACTTCCAATGATGTTACAGATGCTCATGATTTGCCGAAAAGTAATTAAAAGTAAAAGTTAAATAAATTCAGCTGCACACATCCATGCAAACATTGTATACAAATAGAGTAATAAATAATATTCCATCTTTTCTAATAATCATAGTGATTTTCTGCATTGAAGGTTTTTATATGAGAGCAGGGTGAAATGCTCATTGGCTGTTTTTATCTGCTCGCCACCTCCAGCTTTATTCGGCTCCACATCAATGTTTCACAGAGCTAAACACCTGCAGGGCAGAAATATGTCAGTGATTTTATGGCGACATTATTTAAATAGAAGTAAATGAATTTTAGTCGGCGTTTCTTTATTAGGTTAGATTGAATTTGTTCATCTGTCATAAAAACCTCATCTTCATGTAAACCAGCTTCTCCTCTTCTCTTTTATTTTTATTCCTCACTGTTGGTGGAAAACAAATGCATGACACAGATCAATGCTAACCTGCCTGCTGCTAATTAAAATACATTATATTGCTAATAATCATGCGCGCCCTCTGCATGTCGCGTCTCAGCCCCGAGTCTCATAAAATCAATGTTAATTCACTGAAAGTCAATATGTGACCTGCATATTTCTGCAGTCATTCTGGAGACGCTCCATCCTCTCCTGTGCTGTGACAAATATTAAAGGCTCATTACACACATTTCCCTGTATATGACAGGAGACAACAACAGCTTACTGTGAAGCTTGTTCTGTCGTGTGAGCAAATTAGCAGATCCATTTTCTTTATTTAGTCTCTGGTGCAGTCACTCATTAGAAATACTGTGCATCAGCAGTAGAGAGTTCCACTCTCCAGGTTGGAGCAGAAATGAACGGAGTGAGAGGATGACAGAACGACAGAAAAGAAAAGAGACATAAAGAATAATACTGTGGAGGCACCTGCAGTGTTGGACGTGTTGCTTTTGTCAGCACATTAGAGTCACAATGTTCCTGAACAGGGTATTAAATGTGCCTGACGGTGTGTTGAAGCGGCTGCTATCAGTGTGATTAATCTGTCTGCTCTTGCCTCTCACACCACACTTCATTCGTCCTCTAATGTCACACTTTTATACACATCATCAGCACAGTGTTTGTTTCATTCTAGTATTTGCCCTATTTATCACAGAGCTTAAAATGCATCAGTTCAATGGAGTTGTCTTTTGGTCCATAAAATGTGGAAAAAATTGTGAAAAATATCATTCAGTGTTTCTCAGACCTCAAAATAATGACGTCAGCTAATTTTTGTATCCACAAAGGACATTCAATTTATTGTATTTGGTTATTGTAATATTCAATTGTAATATATATTCAACTTTTTTTTTGCAAAATGCCATAAGAGCTTTGAACAGTCAGAAGAGGCTCAGAGCCTTTTCTTCGAAGCTCAAGGAACCATCTGGAGATATTTTTGAGTTTTCATATTGATCAAACCAGGAAAAGTGGCATTTGACCTTTGAACTAATCAATCAGCTGTGTCCCATTAACAAATCAGTGATATTTTGTCTCGACACTTTTGTGTTTTGTTTTATGTCACACATGCAGCCACAAACCTCACTGTCCTCATGACAGGACAGCAGCATCAGAGCAGCGTGTGTGTTTGTGTCGAGTGGATTGGCGTGGGGACAAAACCTTTAATCTATTCCTTTTAAAAAAACAAATAACATCACACAACTGCATTTACAGGCTTTCTATCAAACCAACACTTGACATACTAACATACCATGAGCTCTCTCTCTCTCGCTCTCTCTTTCTCTCTCTCTCTCTCTCTCTCTCTCTCTCATGAACACGTGACAGATTAATATCCCATTCATTTATGTAATCCCCAACCTTCACAAGCCTGACAGTCCTGATGTATTGTTCAGAATACCAGGAGTCTTCCCTCACAATGTTCAACTGGAGAGACACAAGATAAGATAAGATAAGATAAGATAATCCTTTATTTGTCCCACATGGGGAAATGTGCAGTGTTACAACAACATGCAATCACAACAATGTGGAAAAGTAGAATTAAGATAAGGAAAAAAACACTATTAAATATGTGCAAGGCAACAAAGGAAAACAATAGCATAATGTTCAGTGAGTAAACCCATGGAGACAGTGTTGTAATTAGCAGTATTAAATAGTAGTAATACACTACTAGCAGTTTTACTGTGCTTTTGGGTCATGGAGTATGAGGTGCTGTCCATGGTGCTGATTTTCTGTGCATAAATAACTGCAAAAACAAAACCACCGCACAAAAAAAAAACAAAAAAAACAATCATCTAACCACATTAAAAAATAAAATAAATACATTTTAAAAATAATTTGAAGTGTAAATAACAGTAAGACTGTGATTAGACTGTGATTGTTTTCTTAATTGTTTTTTGTCTTCTCTTGGAACTATTTAGCACAACAATCTACAAGATTTTCTTAAAAATATTCTTTTTTGATGATTTGGTGCAGCTCTCTTTATCTGCTTCATTACTTTAGGTGTTACATAAGTAGGTTTGATGAATGGATCTTTGTTTGTGAGACAGCAAAAGAGTCCAATGAGTTTTACTGCACTAAGGCGGGCACTAAACCACTTTAATATCATTTTCATCTCATCTGTGAGAAAAACTTACAGCAGCCACTGAAGCCAGACATCGTGGCCTTAATGCTGACACTGAGGAGTAAAAGAAACTTTGAGAGATATAAAGAGCTTTAGTCTGTTTCCAGGACTATCAACTGTAACAGGAGTGTGGGTGATGGCAGCTCTCTCTCTCTCTCTCTGCCTGGAGGTCCAGAATGAGAAGCTGTCTGCCAAGTTGGCAGCTGAGACTGAGAAGAATGAGGCTCTGACACAAGAGATGGAATCCCCGGCCAAAAAGAGCTGCAGGAGGAGCAGACTCTGAGACTGTAGCTGAGCAATCACTTGGAGACAGAGACAAACAAGATCCAGACTCCTGCTGAGCAAGGAAGAAAGAAAAAGACACTCATCAGTAGGTGCTGGAGATGCTCCATCTGGGGTTGGAGACCTAGTCAACATAGTCTGAGGTTCTCCAGCAGCTCCAAGCTGAGAAGGAGGTTCATCGGAAAAATAAAAGTTAATGTTCCTTTAGCAAGAGACTCATCTTTGGCAGATGAAGAGCTCGGGTGAACAGCTGATGCTGAAGCTTCACCTTCTACCTCCCACCTCATTGTTTTTGTACAAGTTCATTCCTTTAGTCATTAAATGACTTTGGAAACACCAAAAAACCCCAAAACAATTAAAGACGACTAAAGACAACAAAAGATGAAATTTCGTAATTTTCTTTAAAATTAGATTTAGATTCACAAATTAAGTATAAATTTTTCAAAAATTTTCACAAATTACAATAAATTATCTAAGAGGTGTTTTAGAAACAAATTTTAAATCCCATGTGCACGTAGAGAACTGGAAAAGCCATTACAAGCTTTTTGAAGAGAATTAATTTTGAATATATTAATATAATCCCCAGTTTGGTCTGGATTATGAGAGAAATAAGTGAAGAGTAAAAGGTGGATGTCATCCGTGACACTACACTTACCCTCTTAGCACAAAAGGGGCAGACACAGTCGATGACCTCAGGCTGAATCCTGTAAATTGCTCTGGTTGTGGTTGTGGTTGTGGGAATTGAAGCGCTCTGGTGGTCTGAGCTCATAATGGACATGCGGCTGCTTTTTAAAATGGACCTGTGTCTCCACTAAAACATGTGAACAGCTTTATCCCTTTGCTTTTTAGAGAGCAGTGTTCAGCCCTTGTTATGCTCTTGTGTTAAACACACTGGCACCTCTGAACCGTCTGTTAGGCTCTAACAACATCCTGTCACTCAAGCAGTCACTGCAGTGACGGACTCTTTGTGCCAGTTTTGAGTCTGTGCATCCTTCCTCTCCTCTGCCGCTCTGTGACTTTGACACCGTCAGTCATGAGCTCGGTGGTAGATACAGAGGTAACCTGAGGTCACGCAGTCTGGAGTGGAGAGTGGAGTCTGTGTACAGTCTGTGTACACTGTACATGTTGTTGCCTGTTCTGCTGCTCATTAACTTCAACAACAGCGGAGATGAGTAAAGAAGATGACGTAATTAAAGTGACTTGTTTTTAGATTTATTACATGTTACCTCTTACATCTCTAACCCTTAGTGCTCATGCGGCATGGATCGATGCCGCAGGTGCGCCCTTGGTAAATTGCCGTGGGAATAATAAACAACTTATTATATTTTTGTATCCTAAAGTTGTGTGTTTATAGGTCACATCCTCAGGCTTTACAAAAATGAGTTTGTAAAGTTTGTGTGCCGCTATATAATGCCCCAGCTGCAACAGGTAACATAGGAACTTATTTACACGTTCTCATAAAAGAAATGTAACTTTAGCAAAAACATGTTGGGCTATTTAAAGGCTCATTCAGTCATGTCTTGTATTGTAAGTTTTGAGGAAGTTCACCCAAACCGGACCTCCGGCATTTTTCCTTTACCCCCAGAATGCATTGCGTGTTGGTCCCGTGGTCTGGCGAGCTCAATGATATGATCAAGAGTCTGCACACGTCTTTGTCATATGTGCTGTGTGAGAAACTCCACAGGAATGCATGGAGCCAAAGGGGCGGTGCTCTCTCTCTCTCTCTCTCTCTCTCTCTCTCGCTCTCTCTCTCTCTCTCTCTCTCTCTCTCTCTCTCTCTCTCTCTCTCTCTCTCTCTCTCTCTCTCTCTGTCACACTCACACATACAAAGAGGCTGTGAGAACTGGTGTGAGGAGGTTTTGTTTTGATCAAGTGTTCCAGGACACTAAGGCTGAAGAGAAATTGATCTGGTATTGAAAGGTCACTGCATTGTGACCATGGATTCCTGAGGAAATGCATGCATGTGTGTGTGCATGTGTGTGTGGTTTACTTATACAGAAAAGGTGACACTCATATGGAGGAAATTAGATTTTACAAATTATAGGTTTGTAGATTTTCGCTAAAATATATATTAGAGCAGTGGTTCCCAAAGTGTGGCCTGTGGCCTCCTTGTGGGCTGTCGGAGTTCTGCAGGTGAGCTGTGAGTGGTCAATGAAAATAAAAGCATAAAATGGAATAAAAAGAAAATTTAAGTTTTAAGTAACCATTAAACATTCAAAATCTATTATAATAAGTCATCTGAAGTAGTGACACTAAGCCATGGAATTTAAAATGTGCATTATTCCTTTTTATGTGCAGTTTATTAGAGATGTCGCTGGAACGTGTCTCTGGACTTTGGTGATGGATCATAGATGATGGAGAACTTCATTTTATCTTGCTCAGCATATGACATGTAATAATATTTTCATTTAAATTTGGGCGATAAAATTTGGACTTAAATGACTGAAATAATCATTGCGTTCGATCTACATTAATTCTGTGATTTCACAATGAAACATCAATTATTACAAACTACAGTATTAACATGGAAAGATCAGCCAATGCAAATTATGCAATTTTTTACTTTTTAAAATTGATTGACAACTCGGCAAGAAAATAATGTCTTACACATGATTCTGTGATCCAGGATCATTGTAGGACTTACTGTAACATCACACACACACTGTGTATTATTCATGTCTGTCTCACCAAGTCAAATCTAAATATTAAATGCACAGTGATTGTGTTTGTTCAGGTTTTCCAGGTTTAACTACATCTCTCTCTCTCTCTCTCTCTCTCTCTGTGTTTCAGGTCCTCACAACCACAGGAGTCTGGCTCAGTGAGTAGAAAGTTCCTGTTTGTGCTGGTGTTCTTGTAATGAGCAGTCGCTTTATTCATGAACAAATGTTTCAGAGAGACAAATCCAGACTTTTCACACACACACACACACACACACACACACACACACACACACACTTTGTTACTGAAGCCAGCTCTCTCTCACTTTCTCGCTCATACTACAGTTTCCCTTCTTCTCTCTGAATACTAAACACTTCTCTGCTGTTAGAGGTGGACACACTTCTTGTTAATACATTTGTCTTTACTACGAGGAGAAGAATCTGCTCTTGATGATAGTTTGATGTGTTTGTGTGAGTTATTAATTCTTTTTTCTATCATCTATCATTTCCTGAATAAGCACACAGGGGAAATACAGCGTTCCTGCCCAGCCTTCCTTCCGCCTTACACACACACACACACACACACACACACACACACACGGACACACACACCTTCCCATAATCATTAGAGTTCCATTTGTTGCAGGCCTTTAAATTCCTGTTTGTCTTCTACTCTTTCAGTCTGTAGAATACACCTCATTATCTCCCGAGACAAAAACCATATCACTCCTTTTCTGTTCTCTGCGTTTGAACCTGAATATTTTTGTCTGATAGATCCAGTGAACACCACACGCTGATGCACATCACTACCTTTAGGTTAAAGTTATTGAAAAAGTATTGAAGTATGATCAATTGTTTTCCATTAGAACGATCTAACAAAATCTCATATGTGAGAAAAAGACATGGAATCAATAAGTCTGACTCGGATTCATCACAGCTCTTACTATTGAATATCTGTCGCAGCGTCCACAAAAACAGCCTCTTTTGTATGCTTTAAATCAATCAAATTGATTTTTGGTTTTAAATAGTGCAATTTAGACTTTGGTAGTTAAATGTCCACAGTGAAATGTTTTCCTTTTTGTTTGACATAATGACAGCAGAGAGGCAACTGATAATAAAGTTTAATTATGCTAAAAATGATTACATTAAGAAAACCATTCAAATGTTATTCACTGCACAAGTGGTTCACTCCCGGGAAACCACTTAACTGCTGTGTCACTGCAGTGTGTTTGTTTGCAGCACATTATTAAACCAGTACACATGGTGCCTTCAAATGGCGTTGTGTTTACTGTGATTACAAGAATTTTTTTTGAACGCCTCCTTATGATTCACCATATTATTATAAGTGACATTTATTTTGTGACATTTCAGGAGTGAAAGGTAACAGTTCTTTTATGAGAGTCAAGGAAATTTGTTGTATTGTTAGTAACGCAATGACAATAAAGGATTCTATTCTATTCTA
Organism: Solea solea; assembly: GCF_958295425.1. NCBI lineage: Eukaryota > Metazoa > Chordata > Actinopteri > Pleuronectiformes > Soleidae > Solea > Solea solea. The sequence continues at coordinate 20,767,499 of NC_081140.1, read as the reverse complement.
TTCTATTCTATTCTATTCTATTCTATTCCCTCTCCAATGGAAATCAAGCATTACATACTGTACAAGTTTGATTTTAAAGTTTAAAGCTTTTACGGAGTGGCTCCCTGGAACGTGTCTAGTTGTAGAATACTTGAACAGGTCACATCAACTCTTGTTGCTTCACCAACTTCCTGTCTTGTTTTAAGTTGGTGTAGCTGGAGGCTGGCACCAGTGTGTGTGCGAGTGCGTGCGAGTGAGTGAGTGTAGTCGATTTCATGCTGAGCAGAGCTGCACCGGTTGTGACGTTAATCGTCTTGTGTCTATAAAAGGTTAGGCTTCTGTGTGCAGCGCCTGCTGTGTGACGTCTTTAATGGCTTCTGCCTGGATACAGTGGCGGGTGGTGGGGGAGGAAACTGTGGGTGGAAGTAGTAATTGGCTGTCTGAGAGGAGTCCAAAGGGGAGTTGTCATAAAGGTGTGTGTGTCAGTGTGTGTGTGTGTGTGTTTGACAGGATGTAATTGGTGATTACTTGAAGAGGACTTGACACAAGTGTTGATGCATCTTCTTCTGAGTCCCTCTCTGTCTCTGCTCACGCATGCATGCGAGTAAAGTGAGTAAACACAACCTGGAAACATTTGTTTTTCCTCTTACAGGAAAATGGGAGGGGGAGTGATTTCTTTCTCTCTCTTTCTGCTCCATTCTCACTGGTTTGAGCGCAACATTTGTCTGACCCTAAGCTTATAAGAAAAACCCTTACAGGCATTCTATAGGTCTACTATCACATAATGAAGAGTTCATATTTCTATCCAGCTCCCTTTCAATTTCAACTTTAATACTACATTGAAATATGGAAATATCTTTGCACTGGTGTCCACTGAGACTGTGTTTGATGCTCTAACATAACTAAATGAACCATAATGTAACACAATGTTACCTATTCCTTAACTTCTTAACACTAATCTGAACCTAAAACGATCACTTAATCGAACCTAATTTAGCTCTGACCTTAACCTAAAATAATCGAATGTCATCTAATAATCTTTAATCTAACATGATCTGATGTGACCTGCAGCCCAACCTTAAAAATATCCTCAAGGTAAAATGTAACAGTCAGTGATAATATGAGTGTGAATACAGATGTAGGTCCTCACAACCCGAGTAAAACCTGTACCATAAACACACACACACACACTGTATATCTTTCACCTACTTTTTTCTTCCCACCATTGAAACTTATTCGTCTGTAGTTCTTTCAGCAACTCAGGAACTTCACTCTCGCCTTTGCTCCACTTTTTGGTTTCCTGGTCACGGATCCCTTAACAAAAAAGCTTCCCCCAGAGTGAGAGCACGTTTTCTGATGGTGTGCTCTCTGCAGGGAGGCGAGTGCACTAACAAACACCTGCAACAAAAGCTCTGCTCCAGTCTTCGTCTGAGCACACAGCTACTCCTGACTGACAGTTGAAGAATGTCGGCTGCAGACAGAATAACCTCAGAGGACCCCGTGGCTCAGAATAAAGAGCAGTTTGTCCTCTAACGAGACGATTCAGCAGTTCAATCTTCGGCTTCAATCGTCTGTGTGCCAAAGTGTCCTCGGGCAAGACTCTGAACCCAAATTGCACTGTAGTGTAAAGTGCTTTGAGAGGCCATCAAGACTACAAAAGTGCAATATAAATACAGACCATTTCCCATTTACTCACAGGAGCTTAGTGAGCATTGTTTCATGGACCTGATAATGAACCTGTGCTCTTTACAGTTTTAGATTTGTGAGCAAAGATATCAAAATAAAACCCAAACAAAATAGATTTTCACTGCCTTGAGTTTTGTATTTTTTTCAATTGCCATCTTGATCTTTAAAAACCAGTGGAGACCATATTTGGATGAGAGGGTGGAGCTTGGGAACACGTGAGGACCGGAGCTTAAGGATGTGTGAAGACCAGCAGGTCGCCATGTCGCCAATCACATTATAAACCTAAAGCCGTTTTAGGGTTAGGGATGGGTCATAATTATCCAATAATCAATTAGTCGTTTTATTTTTAAAAGTTTTAAAATTAAAAGGAGCAATTGCATGAGTTAGAAATCAGGTTGTGTCTCTTACTCCTCGACTGTTTATTCTGTTTTTCTTCTCCTCCATTATAGACGTCCTCCTCCTCTCTCAGTACATTTGTCTGCATTCTTATGTGGAGTGATTGTTCTCCTCCTCCTCCTCCGCTGGCTTCTTCCCCTTCTCCATACCATCCATCTCTCCCTCCCCTCTCTCTTTCTTTCTTTCTTTCATGTTATTTCCCACGCTCACATTCTCCATCGCTCCTCCTCCTCTTTGGTGCAGTTCACTTCTGACTCACTCTCTCTTCTTCATCCCTCCTCATCTGTTCTTCCTTTTTGTTTTATTATTGATGATCTCTCACCTGTTTTTATCCTCTCTTATTTCTTCAGTCTTTCTCTCTCCCCTTCTCTCTATTTTTCTGTTTTATGGCCTGCCCTCCTCCTCCTCCTCCTCCTCCTCCTCCTCTCTTCTTTCCCCTCATCAGCTTCCTCCTCCAGCTCATCTCTCCGTCTCCCCCCACAGCTTTTTTTCTCTCACTCCTTTTCTCCTCTTTGAATTTCTGAATCCGTCTGCAGCACATATTCCTCTCTGCAGTCCTGATTTGTCAGCAGTCCTCATCCCTCTGACCTTTGACCCACAGATGAAGGGGCTGATGTGTGTAAATTTCAGTCGTAATTCAATCATGCAGACAATATTTCTCTCTGAGAAGTTGAAATGCGTCTGGGCTTTTTCTGTCTATGCTGTCAATAAGATTTATCTCATTTTCATAAAAAATGAATAAACGTTGTGTGGACTTGCGAGCAGAGATTTCTTTTATTGGTCTGATGATGAGGTGAAAGTGTTACTGACGAGCTTTAACTCGTTGTTGTCGAGTCGTAACATAACAACCAATCATTAAGCTAACGTGGCTTCTATAACTGTATCGTTCTAAAACAGACAGAGTCAGCAGCGTCTCCGCACGTCCACACGTCTCTGTTTCCTGCTGTCCACTCGCTAGCATGCGTGTGTTATAATTCAGCCCAGAAAACAACAGCTGATGTTTTGTAATTCCCAAGGACCAGAGGTGGAGGTCTTTCTTACACACACACACACACACACACACGCACACACAGACTAATACATTGTAATTAGGGGAGTATTACTTGGAATGGAGGGAAGGTGGACCCATTTTAATTACAGAGGTTGATGAGGTTGGAAAATGGATGGTTCTTAGTCTCTCTCTCACTCACACACACACACACACACACACACCGATTTCCATGACTTCAGAGGACATTGCATTGACCTACATTCATTTCCTGGAGACTTACTCCAAACTTAATTATAATTTCTACAGACCTAACCCTGACCCTGACCCCTGACCTTAACTTAACGCAGCCTAGCTTTAAAATATGTCTTCTTCACCTTAAACTAGTCATTTATGTTATGGGGTCTTTAATTTTTGTTCTCATAAGGAAGAGAAGTCCCCATAATGTGAGTGTGTCAACAGATGTATGTCCCCACAACATAAGGAATACCAGGTACACACACACACAGCTGTATGAGTTCAGTGCAGGACTCTTTCTGTTTCTATGGCTAAACTAATGTAGAGCGTAGAAGCTCGAGTCATGTGTGTCTGTTTAGAAAGAGTTGGTACAAATATAGCTGTTGACGGATAAACACAGTCAGAGCATGTGAGCGTAATCCGTCCAGCGGTGGAGGCGGGGGATTATGTTTCTAAGCAACATTAGTGACAGTGCTGTTGTAGAAGATATTATATATATCATCTCACTGACTGTTGGTTAGTTCATCTTCACGGTTCTGATCCAATCGTCTCGCTTCATGAAGCGATCGTGTGCATTTATGTAAAGCGTGATGTGACGTGAGCTGCCAACCAGAGCGAGGCCATGCAGTCACACAGTGTATCCATACATTTAATCTCATTAGATTACATGTTAGTCACACTTATTATACACATGAGGACATGAGGAGTGATGCATGTGGTTGTCATGCATTTTAACAACCACATGCAGCTATTAAATCAGAGTGTGAAAAATGGTGAGCGGAGTTTTGGATCAGGAAACATGGACGACTGCAGGGGCAGAGACGAAACTGAGAGGAAACAGGAAGTTAAGGAGGGAGAAAAAGGGGGAGGAGACGATGCTGTTCCTTAAATTACATTCCATGAACTGCAACTTAATCTAAATATGTCCAAGTTGTCCATGTTTGGGTGAAACACTGTTTAAATTGTGTATATTATTATTATTTTCTGTTACTCCCTGGTGTTTATTAAGCATGTTTACTATTTATTTCCTGTAACACTGCAGATGTGTCTGTTGTGGGACTAATATAAATAGAGAGAGCTCAGAGATTACACACTGTATCGCTCACCACCATCACCAACTGGATCGTTATCCAGATTATCACCAGACTTCACCAAGTTCAAAATGATGTGGAGTTTTCCACTCAACTTCATTATTGTTGCATCATTTCCTTTGAAAATTAACAAAAAATAAATTGGAAAAACGCTTTGCGATGTTAACGAAAGTTAAAATAAATGTCTGTGCTCATTCTTGAACCTCCTTCACACTCCCACCAATTGACAATTTTGTTATAATTCAGGGGAGATTCAGTAAATATTAGCTATCAAATGGAGACGATGTAGCACCATAATTTGTGTGACTTTGTTTTATGATAAACCCCAGAGATAAAGTCGCTTTGATTAATCTGTTCCGGTTAATTTTTTCTGAACACAAATGATAATCATTTGTCCAAACAGTGAAAAAAAGTCTAAAAGTTTCTCTAAAGTCTTTGTAAATCTTTTTCAGCAGTACTGTCATGGTTTTAGATTTCAGGTTGATGAAATGACTGCAAAGCACATACAGATAAATAAATAGATAAATACATTTAATAAATAAATGTTGTTTTTTCTGAGGCTGTGGAGCTCTGAGGCAAAAACACAGATGACGGATCACGTCACAACTCATCCACCTGAAGATCTCCAGGGAAATTAGTGAAAGATAAGCGGAAAAAGTGCAGCATCTGTTTAATCTGCACAGCTGGAGCGTGTCACAGTGCGTTCACTGTGTTCCAAACACTTGTTTGAACATTTCTGTCATTAGTTTTCGCTCACAGCAAGTCAAGTGAAATTAAAGTCAAACTTGGTGTGGCAGTTGATCTGTTTGATGTGTTTGAAATAAGACGTCATCGCACTAATCGGATTTAAGTGTCAGCATTTATCTCATCACACTTTTGCACACACTCAAAGTCAAGAGCACACACAAATTACTTTCTTCTTTTTTCATCAGTCCTGACAAATACTTGATCTAATGATGCAGCTGCTCTAATGAATTGTTAATGGTTTGTTAAGAAATACCAAATACCAAAACGCGATCTGTTATCATTTATTTTAAAACTTAGTTTGCTTACATATTTATAAGAAAAGATAAGACTTTCTGTGTTACAGAAGCAGAAGTGACAGAAGAAAATGATGATTGTGACATTCTGGGTCGATAAAGAAACACAATAACTATTTGCCCAATTGATACTGATAGCAATGTTTTGTTCTTTTGTACAAAGCACCAAAATATCAAAGTGAGCTCCAGAAATGACTTTGTGCCACCACTACCTTCTTCGCTTGTTATTGACTTTATCTACTGCTGCGTTCAATTGTGCGATGGAAAATTGCTTACAGGTCTTACTGAGCTCGGAGGTTTCAGAAAATGTGGAGTAAACAGGTTGTGAATGTGACGGGAAAGTGTTCCAATGACCACAGTTTCCTCTGTGGTTGCAAAATTGTACAATCAAACAGCACACAGACACAAAAAATAGTGATTTGTTGTTTTCTCTCTAAGGTTGAGGTCAAGGTATTTATGAACAGCAGCAGACGCACAGAGTGTGTTGACTTCACAGCTGCTCTCCATTCAGCACCACACACCAGCGCAGTTACCTTCCTTGTGCATTCATGTTTCTGCTTTTCCTGCTCACAGCAGAAGTGAGTGGTTATTGCCTTACGACTGAGGCAGACAAAAGAATGCACGGCAAAAATATGGATTTATTCCAACATTTAAAGTTTTAAAAAGCACCAAGGAGCATAATTTAAATATAAAAAAAATTGAATTGCTCTTATTATTCAAGGTAAATGTTGAATAATTCCGAAGTTTTTGTTAAAAAAAAGGTTTATTATTATTTTTCTGAATTTGAAGTTCAATAGCAAAGACGTGGCTCTAAATTCTGCAGATACGACATCTTAAAAATAAACCAACAAAATAAAATGTGTCAAGTTAAGTGAAGAAGAAGCGGAAACTCACATGTCACTGTGAAAGGTGCTGTGAAAATAGATGACGATGTCTTATCAGCAGACAGATGAGGATGCAAAGTGTGTCCTGGATGTTTTATCACAGCTGATAAAACAGGCGTGTACAGATGTTTCAACCTCTGACACGAGCTCTGCAAGCTGGAAATGAAGGAGCAGATGAAGTGATTCACACACGTGAAGCATGAGAGTGAAACACTTATAACAAATAACCCTGCAATGCACTGAATGATGCAAATTGATGATTTGCATCGTCTTTACTGATTTTCGTATTCCTGTAGCAGCCTGTGCATTAAAACCACTTGAAGCTCAGCTTCAACTGTTCTCTATGAGACGACACAGAATAGGTTTTCTTGAGCTTGATTGTGATCGGACAAATGCGGCAAAACCGTCACTTCCAGGGAAGCTCAGCTTCTCTGGGAGTCAATGGAGCAATGGGCGGGCACAGAGACTTTGCTTCTGCATGATGATTGGAGGGTGTGTCTGAAAGGCAGGACTACTTTTTTGATTGACATTGTCACAGAAACATACACGAGAGCGCAGCCTTTTCTGCCTCTTTGCTCGTGATATAGACCATTTTCATTTTATGCACTGTGAATAAAAACACCATCATAGCATTTCACGTTTACATAATTATCGCGTTTCCTTGTTCTAGTTGTCCGTTTGCAGAATTTATGTATAAATAACTGTGCTTGAATTGAGTTTCAAAGACCAGCAACAGTCACTGATTGACATCACACATACATTGACCATTGACCAGAGCAACTTTCATTGATATCGCTGTTGTGATCTGATCTCAATGCTGGAATAACAACTTTTCCACTCGAGGGATGTTTTTGTGAATCTGCTTGGATGAATAGGAGGCATGCTGTCTCTCTCTGAAGTGCATTTGGTCAAGGTCTCCTGTTATGAGCTAGATTTCCTCAAGGCTGAAAACAGAGGCTATAGAGGAAGTGCAGAAAATATGTTACCTGAAGCAGTGAAACTCTCCCTCTTTCTCTTTCTCTACCATCTAAAATGAGAAAGCTCATCTTATTTGCGTGAGTGAGGAGGAGGAGGACAGAATCATTATCACTTTCCCAGAATGCCTTTTGACAACTGCTGGCAGGATCTACCTTGTTGCATTAGGTTGGTTAAACAGTCACTTGCATTCATACAGAAGAATCTTCAAGTCTTTTGCCCACACACCAGGATTCAAATAGACACGTTTCATTTTCTCCTTAACTGAGATATTAGACAGATATGAGATGAAATTCTCCACAGTCAGGCCGCAGCTCAGCAGCCGAGGATTCGTCGTCATCGGTTTGTCATTAGACCTCTCGTTGCACTGCATCCAATCTCATCTAAAGCAGTGTGTTTATATGAAATGGATGATCCACAGATCAACTTGTTCAGCTGTTCCCAGCCCCCCATCACTCTGCTCCCAGACTCCTTCCAGCACGGCCGGGTGTGCGTCTGTCGCTCTCTCAACAGCTTGAGCAGATTACAGCAGCATGTCAAGTAAATGCTTTCCACTGAGCCCATGTCATCATGTTCTATGGGTTTCACAGCAGAGAGAGTAATTCATGGACGAGTGTTTGAGGATAAGAGCGGGCGCTTCAGCAGTTTTGCTTTTATTATACATTATGTTTTATGAATGACATCATGGAGGTTTAAAACCCTGCTGTGTCTTTATAAACACACTGAGTGATTAACACATTACTTTTGTACGCCTGTGACAACGCTGCAACGTGCGTTGTGTTGTTTATTTGTATTTCCTTTAGTGAAAAAGCATTTTATTTCAAAGTGCACTCAGAGGAACAGTGGATGAAAAACAAGCACACATTCAACAAAGGGCTGAAATGTTACGCCCACCCCTGCTTTAAATGCAGCCAAGGGAAATGTTGAATTTGCACATTCTGTACAGAAGAGTGTTAAAGTATTAATTATAATTAATTAGATAATTGGCAAAAACCTATCCTCGTCAGACAGGCTCTTGCTTTTCTCTGCCAGCACAAAAGTCTATAACAAAAATCAGGAATTGTTTCTCCACTGCTACCTCTATCAGTAAGTTCAAATGTGTTACTTTGTTACTTCTGTGTCTGAAATCTTCATTTGGGTTTCTCTTTATGACACAAACTTACCGTACAAAGCAGCAGTAGAAGAGCAGCTCTCATGACCCTTTGAACTAAAATCACAATTTTTCTCTATGGTCTTTGGTGCCAGAGAATGAGCTCAGACAAAGTGACACAAAGTTTCCAGTCACAAATGGCTCCTAACTGCAAAATAAAGTGATGAAAATATTCTTCAGATATCAGTTTTTCATCAAATCAGTGAGTTTTTCCTCACTGGCAGCCATGTTTTCATGTAAACACGTAAGTCTGACTAAAATCAACCTTGTCTTAGTCGGACTAACATACCTGGATAATGCGATTCATAGTCAGATTACTCCCGCATGTAGTGTATACGCTTAGTCGGACTGTAGTCTGACCTGCCGTTCTGTGCATGCACCAAAATCTTCTTCCTAGAAGCAGAAGGAGAAAAAGTATAAACTGCAGCACTTTGGCCGGAAATCATACGGCGGTGGCGTCTTTCTTCAGACAACCACAAGAGCCATGCTCCATCTAATTTGAATCAGGATGAACATGTACAGCAGGTACTAAACATATAGAACCATAGCACGATCCATCTCACCGTCCATCTCGCCATTCACTCTTTGTTTTTCTGTGACGTAACAGGAAACCGATTCAATACACACCAACTTATAGAGAGATACAGTGCCACCTACGGAGGCGGAGTCAGACGTACATAGCCAATAAATCGCTTTCTCCTCTGCATGTACTTGGACTCTGCAAGATGTCCTGTTATAGTCGGACTACGGCCTTGGCTTGATTTGAAGTGCATGTAAACGTACTGAGTGTCTCATGCCGGCTCATGTGGACAACACAACACAGTCTGTGCTGACTATGACCTCATTCTACCTGACTTCAGAACTGAACTATCCCTTTAATGTTGTATTCATGTTACTCTGGCCCTGTTTATTGTGTAGGTGCAGAAAATATGATGATTTATAGGTGAATTTGTTTACTCCACTGCAGCGCTGTTGAAGCTCATCAGGGTGTAAGAGAATATCAGAGAGGAAATGTGGAAACAAATATGGCCAATGGTGACAAAACTGTCAAAATTGATCAAAAGTGTAAAGTCCTGAAATTAGAGAACTGAATGAGGGTGAAATGAATTCATGTGATGACAGATGTTTAAAGAAGGAACCTGTCTGAATAAATAGAGAATCACATATGAGTCTTGTTCTGATGTGATTGAACATGATGTGGCTTTTACATTTCACTGGGTGATGCGTCAACTTACATTTTCTATTCATGTGCAGATTCACCACTGAAAAGACTTGACTCACCCACTCGTAAAATGAATCTTGTTTCCGCTCAGTGACCTCGCAGCTTTCTTGTCATGTTCCCTTTTCTTTTACATTTGGCACCGCGATCCTTCACATTAGTTAATAACAACTAGTCCCTGTTAGTCAGCGGTTCACGACAGTTCAGGCGTCTTTGCTCTAAAGTCCAGGAGGCCCTGAACAAGTTTTTTCTCTTATTAAATTTAAATATATGTCCCTCTTATTCCAGACATGAAGTCAGACTGACTATGTTTGTGTGATAATTCACAGTTGTAGCTCCACAATTTCACACAAAACTCTAATATTCTCCATCAAACATCTGTTTTTTTAATAATTTGTCTGTGAAACTCAAATATATGTGACACAGAAAAACAACATTTTTCCTTCAAATTGATTATTATTTTCCAGCGTCACATCCTGTTTCTCAAATAAATATATAGTACTGTTAACTTTAAAATTGCTCGTTGAATATTTAGAGGTAGATATAAATACTGGATTTTAAAACTTTTACAGATCAGACAGATTATATCAATATAACCGGAATCTTCAGTTTGCTAATATGATTTTATATTATATGGGAATATATACAGACTGTCTGGAAACTATATAAAAAAATGATGTACAAGTTCACGTTTATGAATCAAAATGACTGAAGTTACTTATTTATAGACATAAATAATAATGCATATCAATGTTGTAAGATATTAGGACATCTGGGGTGTTTCTCATAGGTAAACAACATCTCATGGAGATGTAAAAATGGAGGACCCAAATAAGTTTGTGAACAATTAACAGAAAGAGTCTTTAATAAATTAAACTTACAAAAGGGCAAAAAGGAGAAACACAGGGAGGAGACCAGGAACACAAAAAACTAAACACACTGAAAATGTGGCATGAAATTAACAAACCAAATGAACCAACACTGACACGCAGGGAGCACGGAGACTAAATACACAAGAGACAGAGACAATCAACCACAGGTGAGACAAACAAGACACAGGTGAAAGTCATTAGGCCGGGGCAGACAATCAACAGGGAAGACAGGACAGGACGTCAAACTAAACAAGGTCCACACAAGGAAAAACCAAAAGCACAATGCCAAGAAAACCCAAATCCACAACCTTTCTCTAAATCCTCAAAAATACACTATTATGGTCTCATAACCACCCAACAAACCTACTGTCACCTATCAGTGAGAAATGTGCTGAATTACATCAGTTTAGAAATGTTAGAAAAAAACAATACTTACTCCCTCAATCAGGAAGTAAGGACATATTAAATAACCAGCAGGGGGCGACTCCACTGGTTGCAAAAATACCCTCGTTTGAATATGGGAAAATGAGCCTAATTCCCACGTGCTTTACAACATGAGTAAAGATTTTCATCACTAGTTCCAGGTCTTCTCCAAAACAACATGATGATCATTTTGTAACTCGTGTTCTCATTGAGGAAATAAAGACAATACATACAGCACATAATGTGGACATCAGTGTGATTGACATCCTTGTCGTCCACTCGGTGCCTCGCTGCAGGTGATTTCAAAACCTCAACATGGCGCTGGATGAATTGCAAAAGTCAAGGCTTCAAAACAGGAGTTCAGATGCTTTAAGGTGATGTAACGACTGGAGTTTCTGGATTGTAAAGTGCAGATATCTTTCCCGGGCAATCAAGTAGCAAAACTGGCTCTTTGGTCGTAACTGAATCAAATGATAGATGTTCTGTATCTGACCATGATCAGAGTGTGGTTTTCTGATCCCTGACCACAGCACCTGTAGATATACGACTACAAACCTACAACATCAAAGATGACACCAGGAAACTACAGCAGAGGCTGCAACATTTACTCTGTTATACAGGAGCCTCGTTTGTGTGCAGTCATACTGTGTTTACACAAGAGTCACGCAACACAATTAACAGCATGTGTCTGTGTCTCAGCAGACTCAAGGTATTTGTGAGATGTGATATTTCGTGGAGGAATACGAAAGCGATGGATTAAAGGATCAGGTTTCAGGGAACTTTTTGTTGTTCTATAATCCAGACTTGCAGTTGTCATTGTTCAACATTAATCTGTATTCTGGTTGTCACGGTGTTCTGTTGTCTTTCCTTCTTTTTTAGTGTTGTTATTTACTTGTTGTTTTTATTTTTATTTTGACATAATCCCTGTGTGATATGTAATCACTTGACTCTTTGGCACGATACCAATATCACAAACCCGAGTACTTGCTAATACCGATATCAGTCTGATCATTTTAGACCTTTTATACTATGAGGACACAATTCTCCAACAAATATTCTTCTCCCATAAAGAAGTAATAAACAACCCACAACATGACTCAGCTAAAATGCTGTTTAGCTGTTTTTTTATTGACATTTCTGTGCATAGTGAAGCATTTTTCCATTGTATTGGATTTTATCAGTCCCATATCTGTTCCACAGAATAAATATCTATTTACGATTATTTTCACAGGAATTGCAATTGCGGTATGAATTGCGATATCAGAGGGAATAATATCTGTACACATCTCATTCTACAGCCAGAAGATGTTCTCTACTGTCTGTAGAATAAGATGTGTATAGATCAAGACAATAATTCAGATAAAAATGATATTTTGACACAGTTTGGCGATTGGTATTTGGCAATAAAAAAGTTTGATTAAATGTTCAGCCCTAGTATCGGACCAATACGGATTCTGTGTATCGTATCGGCTCAGCACCCACATCTGTGATCTTTGCTTGTTTTCTCCAATAGTTGGAGTTAGAGATGCATTTTCCTTTATACTCAGTCAGTCATTCTCATGACTGTCATCAGACGTTGGCGTCTGCACTGTACATAAGTGCCCATGTGCTCACACAGCAACTTAACACAGCCTCAACTTACAGTTACAGCTAAAAATATCTTTAATGTGATAATTTGGTCTAAAAATCCTGCCGAGGGAACGTTGTGTTTAACGACCACATTAGTCAGCAGCAGTGGAACATTAGTGATTCAACCAAGCAGCATGAGGAATACATCTCTGTAGATGAAAAGACTCTATAAATAAGCAATTGCATGTAACATTAAAGGAAATAAAAACAGAGCTCTAATCCATACATGGAGCTGCACCTCAGCTCTGGCTCAGACTCTGCTCAGCTGTGAATGCAGAAGCCACTAAATTATTCAGTGGCAGCTTTGAGTTCCCAGAAGAAACCGAGACAAATGAAGTCCCGTGATGCAGGGCACGAGGCTTCTCGGCTCTTTGTGCCGTGTTATAATAATAATAGTTAAAAGTGTGATACAGTCAGAGACCGAGACTGTGTGTACACTGTATACATTCAAACACATCAGCAGCATCAGGGTTGGTCTGAACAGCAAACAGGAAACATACAGAAACAAATGAAAGTCATTAGCTGCTGTATGTGTTTCATGTTTATTTGGTGTTCAATTCCTGTTTTGCTTATTCTACATTATTATATATGGCCTCTGTGGTGCTGAAGTTACAGCTTTAATCCCAAAAGTTTAAGTAAAGGTTTGTGCATTTCAAAATCACTAGGTTTTTTTTTACCAAGTTGAATTTCATCATTTCAAATGTGAGAAGAACAAGTTCATGAGCGAAGTAACACAAACCCACTGTAGTATGGTGCGTGGTTTACTCCCAGTTCATCACTATGTTAGTGTATAGAGTGATATTTCATATTTTCCTGATGGAGTTACATTATGTTTAGTTTCAGTATATGTATATACACAAGGCCATGTATGTGTATCTGGGTCTTTGTGCACGTTCTTTAACTGCAAACATACATTTTACTCTTGATTTACCTGCTGAATATTCATTCAATCATTCTCTGTAAATGTGTGGTAATCTTAAATGTTTAAATCTACATTAAATCTGTGAAAATGGAAGCGGTGATGAACACTCTGTCGCTGATTGGACACATCAAAATGAAAATATTGCAGGTGATCATGCTGACGCTTGTTCATAAAAACCTGTCCCTGAGTGAAAAATGATGCTCACGTACAGGCAGTTTGTGCAGAGCTCGGAGCTTTTGTGGCGGTTTGTCGTCTCTGGCTCTGAGCTCGTCACGCCGCTGTGCTTTGAGTCCTGAGCAGGAGTGGGTGTCTTTCTGCAGCGGCCGTGCCACTTGTAAGTTAAAATGCTCTGTGTGTGTGTGTGTGTGTGTGTGTGTGTGTCGCAGCTACTGAGAGAGGCTGCGACTGCTCGAGCCAGTAAACAACAAGCGCTCGTGGCACACAGCCACGCACATCGCCCGCCCACACACACACACACACACTCAGCCATGTAAATGAACCCACACATGCACACAGCATGTACACACCAGGCCAAAGAGATGAGGTGACAGATTAGTTTGGGAGAGGAAGTAGTGGGTGTAAATAGATCAGTGTGCGTGCGTGTGTGTGTGTGTGCGTGTGTGTGTGTGTGCGTGTGTGTGTGTGTTACAGATTTTCTTTCCTTTTTTTTGTCTTTTACTTTATAACGTGTGGTGCAACATGCAGGATTCTTCTGGTCTCACACACTTCTAGTTTCTAATGAATTTCATCTTTCTATTGATCTATAATCCATTCATGTGTTCACTCATCTATCTTTGCTCCTACTATATCAGTCACTTATATTTGTCCATTTATCATGTTGACATTATCAGTAGTCAATCCATGTGACAAAATCAACCTTTAATTCAACGCAAGTCTTGAAGAAATAAGTCGATGCTCATTGATAAGTCAGCATGTTTCTATCTCTGCTTTCTTCTCTTCTTCCTGCCTTTGTTTCCTCTTGTTCCTCCCTCTCTTCTCCCTCTCCCGACTGTGATTTGACTCATTTCTGTCTCTCACGGTGAGTTGTGTGAAGTTTGAGGAGAATAGCAGAGCCAGGAGGCATGTGCACATCCTCCTCCTCCTCCTGTGTCTGCCTGCTGCTGCTTCACTGACTGATCTACTCAGTTCAATCCTTTTTTAATGTGCAGAGATGAGCGATAAATGCAGAGAAAAGGTGTCTCTCTGTTTCATCACGTACAGTCGAGTACTCACTTCCATGCACCAGAGTCCTTTGATAAAAGCAGCAGTTATACTTCAGTGAGTGGGACAAATAAACTTTATTCACATTAAAGTGAACAATTCATACAACTTAGTTTAAATTAACCTAAATAATCACTTCAGTTTGTTTCTTTTTTACGTACAAAACTGTGGAAGCATATTACACCTAAAAGGGTCTGTTTTTATGAGATTATTTTTTTCTAGGTCTGTTTTACAAGATTTCTTTTTCGGGGTGGGGTGGGGTATGATTGTGGGGGGGGGGGGGGGGGGGGGTTCTGTTTTAATGAGAGATTTTTTCCGGGTCTGTTTTTATGAGATTTCTTCTTTTCAGGTCTGTGTATGAGATTTTTTTTTTTCGGGTTTCTTTTTACGAGATTTTCTTAAAAAGGTGCTCCTTCTTAAAAAGGAGCCGGTCTGTTTTTTTTTGTTGCTCCTCAACACATCCAATGCGAGCTGGTTGCAATATACTTCCGTAATCCTGTATGCATTTCATCAAACATCGCAATCTCCAGCCGATCCGAGTATTCTTCCGTCTGAGACGACAAACTAATAACAATTTCATCAACATGACTTAAAGACAGGAGAATCTTCAAATGTCTCAAACCTAAAGCAAAGTAAAACTGGTCAAATATTCTCGTAAAAACTGACCCTGGAGAACTAATCGTAAAAAACAGAGCCTTTTTAAAAATGATTTTAGGTGAATGCAATACGCTTCCGTACAAAACACCTTCACTGCAAACAACACAGAGTCAAATGATTTTGTTTTGTTTGATCGAGACAGTCCTCTCACACACAGACAGAACAAAATGAGATTCTTTTTTCCAAGAGCAGCGAGATAGAGAGATCGGATTATTAAATAAGGAGGTTGGAAGCATTGAGTGTGAATAGACTGACAGGAAAATAGATGGAAAAGGACAAGAGGACGAAGAGTCTCCTCAAATGATAAATACACAGAGAAAGAGGAGCAAAGAGGTCAGTGCAACAATGGACAAATGTAGTGTAATCAGGGAAGAGAGAGAGAGGGAGGGCGAGACAGAGAGGTGATTGAACATCAGCACAATCAGGAAAGACCACAAACCATAAACACCACACAGAGAATGAGAGGACATTAAAGAGGGAGTTGAGCACAATTATTGAAAAAAGAGGCTTTGACTTTTTCACTGCAGTGATCTGAAGAGCAAAAGAAGTTCCCTGTTAAAACGATTGGCCTCAGATTACACAATCACCAGAGAATCCACCGTAGCATGAGGTTTTGCCTGTGGCACTTTCACTCCTCACATTCATGACTGAGCTGTGATTTACTGTATTTCCTGACAGAGGAAGAAAGGGAAGGATGGAGAAGGAGAAGATTCAGGAGTTAGTCAGAAAACAAATTTCAATCCAAATGCTAATGATCACCCGTTCAGTCCCGGCTTTTGTGTGTTCACTAGTGTGTAATAAGGATGGGTTGAATTCACTATCACTAATTTGTGTGTGTGCAAAAATATAATAATTATATAATAATACAATCATTTGGTTTTCTTAATGTCATGTTAACACGTTAGTCTGACCAAAATCGAGGTAGCCTTAATCGGACTACATGGATAATGCGATTCATAGTCCGATTACTCCTACATGTTCACGCTTAGTCAGACTGGAGTAGGATTTGGCGTTCTGTCTTAGTAAGACTACACCCTTAGCTGGATTAACTGACCGACTCATTATATTACACACCATCACCAACCCGTCGTCCTTTTGGTGAATTTTGCCTGAAATACTTGTTAAACATGGATATGACACAAATAAAACAGTTAGTTAAAATGTAACATTTAAGCATTTCACTCTTTATTTCCCAAGTCTTTTCCAGGAGACCAGGATGGACTGGACAGACTTTTGTATGCTCACACACAAATGGAAATCCAGAATCCAGTCCGGTGCATCAATAACAGAGAATAATTGACAGTTATATGATTCATATTTTTCATACTGATCTCATGCATAGAACATTTCCTGTGTCCTGGTATTAGTTACAGCTCTGGAGTGAAATAAGGCTAAACAAAGGCTAAACAAAGCACATTTAGATGACTCTCTGTTGGTCGATAAAGGTTTATTAAATCTGCTATTAGCTTAATTGCTATGCAAAAATAAATAAATAAGTAAAAAACTGCAGCATCCGCAGACACCTCGTTAATTAGACACAGTATAAATAAGAAACCACGACTTCAGCTTTGCCGAGTGAATTTGTTCTTTCTCTGCCGACGCTGCAGAAGAGAACGTTAGATTGCCTCCGAGCTTTTTCTGCTCATGAGAATAATTCAGGCTAAGTCTTTTTAAATGGGAGACCAGGACACGGCTTCAAATGCACACAGCGAGGAAGCTGTCTGTGAAGTGAGCCTGAGGGTCTGATACCAGACTCACCTGATGAGCCATAAACCTGACACAATCTGTGAAATGTTCACAAGTCTGGAAGGAAACAAACAGAGGCAGATGTAAAACACAAACACATTTAGTTCATGTTAAAAGAAAGGAAATATATTTAGAGTGCATACAGCACACAAAAATTTAGGTGCTTTGTGCATTTCAATCGGATCAATGTGTGTGCTTCTTAATAAGGAGAGGAGAGAACACAGCCCTGCAGGTGTGTGTGTGTGTGTGTGCATGTGTTATAAACAAGATAAAGAGGAAATCACACTGAAATGAACTGAGCTTCTCCACCACCCTTTTTCCTTAAATCAGCCACATCTTTATTTATTTGCTCTGATCATGTGCAGATGCAAAACCTTTTTTAAAAAACATGTTTACTAGGGGTGTCATGGCACATGCATTTCCCTTACAAATATGGCACCGTTTGGAAGGGAAATAAACAGGCTTTCCAACAGTATAAGATTTATTGCCAAGAAGCATAATTACAATAAAGAAATAATCCACCAAACACACATTTCCTTGCTAAGTTTAGATATATAAATGATGCATGCATGTGTAGTTTAGTGTCTGAAACCTGTATTCTCATGGTCTGTTGTGATGGTCACCATGTCACATCAGATCATCATGACTGACATGGTCACGTGAGGAGGGCGAGGGGCGGAGCCAGGGGGCGGGGCTAGACTGTAACCAGACATTTGCTTCTCAAACAGTGTATGATACGAGAAGACAGGCTGAAGCGTCCCTCCCTCAAAGAGAATTCTAGTTAATCACTCCTCATCATAACTCTTTTACTTCACCATTGTGTTATTGAGCTCTCTGTGCTTGCATTGGACAAAGTCACTGGTGTGATGGAACATGTAGAAGGCTGAAAACATAATCTGACATGACAGACTTTCATCATGACTCAGTCATTGATTGTTGTTCACGACGACACAGTATAAAACAATAGATTTTTAGGGTGACGCGTCTGCAGATGGAGCTGTAATCGTGCTTAGATCACGTTGTCTGAACATTAGTCGACTTCACACTAGGTTTATAACGTCAGTAAGTGTTTAAGAGTTTCGGGAAGGGAAGTGCAAACGTCACGCTGGGTTTATTCTTGGCATCACTGTGTGTTGTTGTTGGGGCGACTGCTTCGACATGTGATTTTGCTTCTCTTACTGTGGCTGTGATGCTGCAGAGAGCTGTGAAACATCTGATTCTTTGAAAAATAATTGTTTCAGTCTATTTCCGTTTTGGTACGGTGATTATAGAGATCATCCCTCAAGCTTTCATGTCAGGGATTTATATTCCCCGTTGGGTACTATTTTTTCACCATCTTTTAATAGACTGGTGGGTTTATGGTGTTCTGGTTCTTGTGGACTTAGACGTGTGCAGCTGCAACACAAACAGAGTCAGTGACAAAAACTGTTGCTCGAAAGGATTTTAAATGGGTCTTGAAATGAGGTGCAGTTTATTTTCGGCCTCGGCAGCAGCAGCAGCATCGGTGGCTCCAGGGACGTGAATGTCAGGTCGACCTGTCAGTTCACCTCTTTCATGCAGGATGAAATATTTGTACATTTGGCTGCTGGGTGCACCGCGGTGAAAAGTCTGACACTGGTTTTTCAGTGTCAGACATTCAGTGGATGAATCCTGAAGACTTTGGCTGCATCCTAACATTTTACAGCAGACTTTGAGTTCTTCTGTTAGATTTTTAAACAGTGACTTACAGGGGCCATAAAATATATATATATATGTATATATACACATATATATATATGTGTGTGTATATATATATATATATATATATATATATATATATATATATATATACTGGATGGAAGGATTTGCTTATACTGACTTATTTTGAATTTAAAGTTCTCTGTAGCTGCAGCCCTCCATGCTCTGTAAGCTCGCTTTCATCTCTTGATATCAGTCAGAGTCACTGTGCTGTTGACATTGATCACCTCTGGGTCAGTGCAGGGTCATTGCACAAATGGATTCGTAAAGACTGCAGGCAATGGGCTTGTCAGAAAAATATTAATGAAAAACATCACAGTCTCAGCTTTGCTGCCTCTGTGCATTTGATTAACTGGACTATAACTGTGAGAACATCCCCCGTCTCTCACCAGGTCTTCACCCAATATATCTTAATAATATATAAAGTGCACAATCACACATTTTTAAAGGCCTTTTCTGCCTTTTTTGTGTATGTGTCTGCATAACTATCATTATCTATTCTGCTTATCCATAAAAAACGACCTCAGCATGAAGTGATTGCAGTTCCATTTCATCCGGTTTACATGATGTGATTGTAGATCTAATCCCAGCTTTGCTGCATGTATTTGCATTTACATTGAAGCAGCCAGTCTCATGTGGGAGGGGGACGCAGGGCATGCGTGATATTAGCTGCTTCGTCTGTAGTTGACAACAGCGCTGTTGTCAGTCTTTTTGACAAAACTGTGAAATGCTTGTTTGCAGATGCTGTAATTTGTATTTGCACCTGTGTTGATTGCTCTGAGACAGCAAGGGAAGCTCAGCTTCCTCTAAAATGTACCGTCAAATATGTACTGTGTTGGATTTACATTAATGGTGATCAGTTTTGTCGAAGACTGAAAGTGTGAATCGGTCCCACTTACACACTGTTTGTCAAGCTGCCAGTCGACCACAGAGCTGAAGCTGAGAGTTCACAGCAGTGATGTTGAAAAGTGACCTGAGTTCAGCTCATGACAAAGTGAACAGGCTGCAGCTTTTTCTAGTAAATGCACAAACCGCCTTTGATGTTCTTGGCTTTTGGGGAGCTCGCATCAGCGAGAGATTATTAAAGCAGGAATCTAAATGGAATAATTCAAAAATCCAAAAGGTTCATCAATTTAAAGCTGTTTATGTTTCTTGTTTTTTCTTGTTCCTCAGCATTGAACATTATGACAAGTCTGTCTTTATATAAATGTAAATGTAAAAAGATGTAGAGCTATGAAAATAATCGATTAATCTGTCAATTATTTTCTCGATTAATTGAGTAGAAAATGTTCTGTGTGTTTCTTTGTTTGATTAATCGAGCAGCCCTAAAAGATGTAGTTTACCTCTAACTAACCAGAATATATTCTGATCAGGCTGCAATTAGCTTAGCATAAGACATGAAACAACAGGAGAAACATGATCACATTAAAAAAACCTCTCTCTTTAGTGAATGTAATTTGTTTTTGAAACACTTTTTAAAATCCTCTTATTTGTCTGTAAAAACAGAGAAAAAACAGCTGGTGTTTGTGGCCCTCGGCAAAACTCTTTTAAACATGACTAATCATTTTATTCAGGCCTCACAGAAAGACTTGCTGCTGTACCTGTCTGTCAATCACTGACCTGAGAACACCCTGACAGAACGCCCTCTGAGGCGTATGATGCTGAATCTGAAATGATAACCTGGAGTCACAGGAACACGCAGAGAAACACGGCAGAGAAACACGGCAGAGAAAGTGCAGATCCACTCAAGAAAAACAACTGTCTGTGTTTTGAAGGTGGAGCTTTTTTTTTTTTAACAAGCGGTTAGAATCTGTATTCTTGCACGTCTTCTGAGAACGTATGGATAAAGAGGAAACAGCTTAAATGTTACTGACATTGTCATTGTCGTTAGCTTACTGACCCCAGCTTTAATCTTATGGAAACAGACTGTATTTCTTGGCAGCGACCAGAGTCTCTGTTGTTCCCAGGTATGAAACATGTAAATTAGTTTGGTCAACAAAGTAAACACAGTGTGTTGATTAGTAGTTCCAGATGAGCTGGTTTTTGGTGGTGTTTGAGATAGTGTTGTTGCCCAGTTTAATCACAATGTGATGAATATTTACAGTGAGGGAGATGATGACAGTGGAAAATAACGTGACTCTTGTCAAGTTAGTGAAATACTGTATCACATAGTTTCGATGATCACAATGATTAACACTCAGACGAGTCATCGTTCTTGTCAGCCTGGTGAAAAAGCCTGAAGCCTTTTTTTTTTTGTTCAGTACAGTTTAGCGGATGCTATTTTCAATGTGTTGCTGGACTTGACCTTTAGAAACACAGTGAAACGTGTCAGTCAGAGACGCAGAGATAAAGAAGCAGAGGGAGAACAAACCCAGGGAGGTGATGTGATGTGATGCAGCATGTAGAAGAGGAATAAGAGGAAGGTAGCACAGAGAACAGCTGCTCACAGATGCTTCTGTGGTGAACTTTAGTGTCTTCAGTCTTGATGAATGCCTCTATAATGAGCATGTGAAAGCGCTGGTAGCAACCTTTAGCCAGGACCTTTACATAAGCAGCGTCCTGAGTGAGTGAAGGAGGAGGAGGAGGAGGAGGAGGAGTGAGATAAAATAAACCTGATGTTTACTGTCACAACTCTTCAATTACACATTTACACACACACACCTGAGCCCCATATAAACAAATACCTTTTTGATAATTAAAGACAATATGATGTGTTGTCTTGCTTTCGATGAGTGAATATGTTACTCCATCTATTAACTAATAAATATGTTACTTGAGCCACAAAATTTCACATTAGAAAAGCTGAATTCAGAGAACTGCAAAAAGTTGGCAAATGACTTTGTGGTGGATCGCTAATAAATTAAACAAAACAAATGTTGCAGCTCTGTTTTAAAGAACCTGAGCTCTAACTTTTTATCTCAAATAAAATCTAAGCCAGGAAGAGCAACCAGTAATAAATCTCAGAGCACAATGAAAAAACAGGGTTCAAAGACTATAATTTGGTGTTTGCCTAACAGGAGCTGAGCTCTCTGTGACTTTGTCCTGTGTTAACGACGTGTGACCGACTGAGTGGTATTAGGTCTCTGCAGATAAACAGCTGTGAGGAGGAGGCTCCATCGACCTGGTAATGGAGGTCAAGAGCTGGTGGAGAGTGACGGAGGATTCAAACTCTCTGGTTGTGTCTCAAAGCAGCAGCTTTTTCTGTTTCTTCATCTGTTGTGGTCAATGCAGCTCCCGAAGCTTAGCAATTCAATTAGTATTTAATGGAGCATTTAGTTTGGAAATATCATGTGACCATATTGTATTTAGCAGCTGGTCAGGATGTGAATAACAAAGGCCAGAGTTGTTGCTCTTGTTTGCTGCTGAGATTATGTTCTAAATCACCCGAACCCGAAGATTTATAAGTTAATCATCTGTTATCATAATATATAATACAGTATATGCAGAGTTTAACTCTGTCAAAGTTATTCATTAAAAACACATAATATAAAAAACAAATTCATGAAACATAAACCAAAGCATGAAATTATGGATTAAATACACAAAAGAAAAGTGAAAGAAAAGTATAAAAAGATTATGTACATACATTGATATTTAAAAAATATTTGACTGTATATTTTCTTGCTTTATTGTCTATTTGTGAATTAAGATGGCGACGTGTACGGACACAGTACAGCTTTTATATTATATGTGTTTATTGTTGCGACCAACCGGTTTTGCTGTGTAACGACATGATCAGTGGTGGATACAGGAATTATTGTTTACTTTCTGTAACATTGTGAAATTTGTATTATTCTTCCTTCAACATTTTTTTGTGAACTTAAGAATCATTTTCTAGTTTTGTTCCATGACAACATTTCAGAGTGATGTTAATTCGGGAAATGAAGTAGTGTCTTCTGATATTTCTGTTTTACTTGAACCTTTATCATCTCCTCATGAAACATAATTGATAAATATTATTGAGTATTACCACATTCTTATGTACAGTGTCTTTGTCCATGTCTTACACAAAAGGCATGTTTTAAATTAATATAAGGAAATAAAATTGTTATTATTATTCAGTACCCTAATATTTTTTCAGTTATTAAAGAAATCTGTAGTACAAACTATTAAAAAAAAACCTCTTTGTGGACGAGACAGTGAATGTAAATCACTTATCACTTATATTAAATCACAGGTGAGACAAGATAATGATGTGTCTGTGGTCAGAGAATCATTTCTGCTGCCACTCAGATAAAAAAAAAAAGAAAAAAATCAATAATGAATAAAAATTAAATCCTGTATTGGAGCTCTCTGTTACATCTGCCTCACCCTTCGTTTCCTCACTGCTGCGACTCTCCCTCCTCTCACCATCTGTTGCTATGTGACTCCTTGCTGGTGGAAAAATACACACACACGGACACACACATCGCTGTGTGTGTGGATTAATGTTTGTGCTCATCGCCTGTGAACTCATCTCTGGAGATGATTGCTCACCTAATTACCTGACATCTATACAAATGAGGCCTCATCACTGACCCACAGCCATCTTTTCTATCCTCTCTCGCCTGCTTTTTTTAATCCTCCTCACTTTCTATTTCTTCATCTCTTTCTCTCTCTGTCTCTCTGTCTCTCTGCCCCTGAGCTTATGAGTGCTTCATGATCAGGTGAAATGTTTGTGTGTATAGTTTTGTTTTTTAATCTGTGCGCCTTTGGGCCTGTGCTGTGTTTTGAAGATGCTTTTAGATGTTGTTAGTTTTGTCTTGGCAGCAAAAATATTATAATATATATTTTCACTTCACTCACCTGTGCTCGCTCTCTGTCTCTCTGCAGCTTGTCAGTGAGCAGAAGCTCTATGTGTACTGAGAGTTGAAGAAGAAGCTCCTAAGACGAGAGGTGCGTTTGCTTTCCTTCATTTTTGTGATGGTATTTGTGTCTCGTGGGTAAAGACAGACGCTGCCTTTGAGCAGAGACAGTTGGTGTGAAAAGACTGCGATAAAAGATTGTTGATCGTGTAAGATCAGCTCCACCTCCTCACCCTCTGTGAATGTTAAAGTTTGTATTGTACCTCATATATGTGTATATATATATGTATATATATATACATATATATATATATGTATGTATGTATGTATATATATATATATATATATGTATGTATGTATGTATGTATACATATATATATATATATATATATATATGTATGTATGTATGTATATGTATTCCTCCTGCTGCCTTGTGTGGGTCACCCGAGCAGGTCAGAATGACCCACACAAGGCAGCAGGAGAGCAGGAGTGGGGTATATATACATATATATATATATATATATATATATATATGTGTATATATATGTGTATATATATATATATACTGAACCATTAGTTACACTGATGTTGATATGTATTGCTATTGAATTATTGCCCAGCTCGACTTCACACAATGCAAATCATTCAGCTCGACAGCTATTGTGTTTTGTCTTTTTACCACTTTTGTCCAATTTCTTTGCTAAACATAGGCCACAAAAACATGTCAGCGATTGTCTGAGTCCATTGTCTTCATTTTATTTGCTCCCATAATGTTCTGCCTATTCAAAGATCCATATCTGTAGATAATCTGTGACGTGTGATTCAGTGATTCAGAGTGTGCGCTATATTACTTGTGTGTGTTCACCACCACTCACAAACACTGTTTCATCGCACAAACTGTGTCTGTAAACTCACACAGGGATAAAAACAAAACGATTCAGTTTGTGAACTGAAATGATGGAGGCTCATGTTTCCGTCCAGCATGTGTGGATCATCCGTTGCACTTTGGCCAGTGAAAAGTTGGCATTTGTAAAAGTCTACAATATCTTCTAACTGTAGTGTAATCTTGCTAAATGTTGTGGGGACATAAACACCGACATCTGTTTACACAGTCACATTATGTGGACTGGGTGGTCTTCCTTATGACCACTAAATACAAGACCCCATAATGGAAATGATTACATTTTAAAGTGAAGACATGTTGCATGGTTAGGATGAGATTAGGATTATCTTTAATGAATGTAAATCAATGTAATGTCCTCGGAAGTCATGTAAACCAGAAGGTGTGTGGGTGTGCCTGGTATTCCTTATGTTGTGGGGACTTAAATCTGTTTCCACAGTCACATTATGGGAACTTGTCTTCCTTATGGGGATAAAAATAAAGTCCCCATAATGTCAATTTCTACATTTCCTGCTTATTTTTTTAAAGTTAGGCTGAGGTTAGGGTCATGATTAGGATTAGGATTAGGCCAGTTGTAAGTATGGTGAAGGTTAGAATAAGTCTCCAGGAAAAGAATGTATACAATGTCCTCTGAGGTGATGGAAACCAGTGTGTGTGTGTGTGTGTGTGTGTGTGTGAGAGAGAGAGAGAATGTTCTATATGTATTTCCACTATAATGAAGACAAAGGGTTGTTATCTGTGACACTTTCACTGGCTCTAAACTTACATCGCTGCTTGTGTTTTCCACGAGGGACACATTTATATATATGGTGTTTGTAACATTTACATCCCTGCAGCTACTACTTACCATTAATATAATATTACTGTGTGACTAAAGACAGTCATGAACATGACACATGATAGCAATTGTAAACTGGCCTTGCATCAGTTGTCTGGTTATTAGATTAACTCAATTATCTAACATATTGGATGTTCTGACTCGCGTTAAAATGAATAAAAACACATACACAGAAACTTGTACAGCGTTCTTAGTGAGGACACAGTGCATCCTCTCGTCTCTTACCTTAGCCAAAATGTCCTCACTATCCCAAAATATCCGTGCTTTTTGTGGTCCTCACTAAGATACATTCATAAAAGTGGCCACACATGTAGAGCCACGCATGTGTGTCGACCAATGAGCTGAGGGCTTGAAGGGCTAAAAGCGATGTATTCTGGGTACCAGTGAGAGTAATGGCTCATTAGTTGTGTCCCACGGCAACCTGGGGAAACAGTGATAAATTGGGACTGTTGGCCTGGTCATTATTGCAGTCTGTGTGTGTGTGATAATTCACAACAGTGTTTCCCACAGAGTGGGACTCCACTGTGCCCTTTCTCTCTCTCTCTCTCTCTCTCTCTGTGGGTGGAGCTGCTGTGCCTACATTTTCTGCCTGCTAAGAAGTAGTGAAACTACCGCTGTTGTGCTGCCTGTGTGACAAGTACCATTAAAACTTATTTTTGAGAGTCCTCAGCTCTGCCAGTTTGATGGGTTGCTCCCAGTGCTCCTGCAGAAGAGCAAAAAAAAAAAAAGAAGGTACAAGACGGGGCTGAGCAGATTGACGCAATGAACACAGACGTTAAGAAATGGCACAAAAACAAGTGAGATATTTTAGTTTAAAAAGACATTTTTCAGTTCCAGGTGTATTGTGGCTTGGTTACTGGTGTAGTAGAAGTGAGATGTTAGTAAAAACCAACATCTTACTTTCATGACAATTTTGCTTAATTTGGCCCAACAACAACTCCGAATTAAAGGTCCAACAATGACATTTTCTATGGAAGAAATTCCCAACTTTGATTTGCAATAAAAAATAAATAATTCCATAGGTTCTGAACAAGACTGGCAGGGTTTTGTTCAGGACATCGCTGACTATACTAGCGTACAGTTTTGTACCGTACAGTTTCTGAGGATTCTGTTGCTTCAGTTTTAAGCGACTTGCTCTACAGAGCTGCCCCGGGCAAAGGTCATTAGACGCCATTACCAGAAAGCCATCGCTCCTAGAACCTAGAAAATTGCAACAAGCACATTTGTTGACACCTTCTCCGACGCGCCCTATGCATCATCTGGATCATTGGTCTGATTGGTTGTAGGTCTGTCCAACTCCGTCAATTCATCTACGTCTATTGGCCACGCCTCTAGTAGGAAATGGTAGAAAAGTGTTTTGCAGCTGCACGACACATGTACTCAAAGCGTCTTGTGAAGTTCTGGTGTTAAAATTGGTCACACATACAAATGCATTACCTGCAGGAAGTCGTCGTCATGTTTTCGGTGCGTCGTCTCCTTCAGGTTGAATTCCCACATCTGGCTGTTTGAGAAGGAAGATTAGTTCAGTTCAATTTTTTAGTATACAATTAGAGTAATGTGCTTGAATCATGAATGTTTACTATCAGTAGTCTGGGGAATGTTAAATCCTTTAATTGAAGCTCAAGGTTATTGCATTGTAAACTGTTAAACCATAAACATGTTGAATATAGCTGCAGTCACTCGCTGCTAATCTTACATCTGAGTGTTTTCAGCACATTTGTGTCTCGCCAAATCCATGAGTAAACATTTCCTCAACGTGTTAATGGAAAACACAATTATTCCCCCACAAATATAAAGTGTAGAGCTATGGATGTCACATGACTTGTTGTAGTTTAAATGCAGAGCAAACATATTGAAGTAAGATCTGCTTGTGATCGGATCACTCAGGTCTGAACTGTATAAGGACAGTTTTCCTGTCATGTCCTGACAAATATCTGTAAAACTTCTGCTTTTTGTCAAAATCAAAATAATATTGTTGTATTTCACTTGATTTAAGCGCAAACATGGACATGGATTTTTAATGTTTTTAAATCATTTCTAATCAGCTTAAACCAAACTACAGAACAGTCGGCCTACACTAATGTTTACATTTACATCGAAGAGAAGCTCAGTACATACGTATCTGTTCCTTCACAAAGTACTTGCCAATTAAAATGCTAGTACAACTGCAACAGTACATGGTGGAAATGCTGACATAAAAGACCATATTTATATAAGATTTGAAGAGATTATTATGTTTGTTTGCTGAAATGAGTAATAAAATGCACACACAGTATACGTGTGAATTAAATATATGGTCAACCTACAGTTACCAGTAATATAGACATGTCTTGTCACAAGTGAGATCAGGACAAACTTCACACTGCTCTTCTTCTCATATTGTGTTTTTTTACCATCTTGAATCTGGTGACTCTGAAGTGAAGCATATTTTCAGTTGCACACTGTACAAAGCACTTTTGGGACCGTTCTGTTAGAACTGTTTCTGGGTCAGTGAATTTAACATTCTGCTGTTCCCTCCATGTCTCTATTCAGTCGACTGACACTGATTGTCTCCTCCAAGTGAACGAGACTCAGCAGTCACAAAGAAAATGATTGTTAGAGAGCGATTTGCTCCCTGATCTAAACCCTAATGAGTGTGTGTGTGTGTGTGTGTGTGTGGAGGGGAGAGTGCATTTGTTTACGTCTCTTTGTTATTTAAGTTCAGTGGACACCAGTGTTTGACTGCAGTGAGTCTCCAGTTCTGATGGTGACATGAATTTTTGCTCTGATGGTCACATGACTCCACAGGGTTCTCTGTCTGCCTGTCACTCAGTCTGCTTGTGCATGAGAGTGAACTCTGTCATAACCACAACAATAAGCAGTCACTTAAAAGCAAAGAGAGGAAAGCAGTGCATTTAATACTTTTTTCACTTAGTGTGCAGTAAGAGAGGAGATTATTTGGTGTGATCTCCATTTACTTTTTCTCCTCTGTACAAAAAGCCTTTGACATTTTGAAGTCATATCTTTAACGATGGCTGTAGACACCACAATCTGACAGAATAAATACCAGGACCTTTAAACTGAAGCAGCTGAAGGTCATTCGGCTATATTTTATTTTGTTATTTATTTACATTTATTTATTTTTGTGGTTGTACTACTGTCAAATGTCAAAATGTCTGCCTCTCTATAGTTATTCAAGGTACATGTTGGGAAGGTCAGAGAAGATGTCGTATGTCCTCTGTGGATTCCATCAGCCTGTTTTAATGATTTATTTATGATTTGTGTAAAAAAGAAAAAGAAAAAAGGAATGTTTTAAAAATTGCATTTAAGTGTGCATGTGTTCAGTGCAATGGGAACAGTTTCAGCTAATGTAAGAGGATGTTAAGAAATCAGACGACTGAAATGTTGCTCTCACAAAAACAGCAGATACAGCAGACAAGAGAAGGAAACTACAACATTGAATCAGCAACTGAACAACATTCTTAAATCAACAAATACTCGAGCTCTTTATTCATGTCACTGCACTTCGTTATACCTCTGTGATGGTTTTGTTGCATCACCTCATCTTATCTCAGTCAACAGTTTGCTTTACAACAGTTGATGAAAATACAGATAAATGCACATTTTCTTATGTGTGGGGAGTCGGTCCATCTCTTATTTGGTCCATGTTCTTCTTTCCTCTTAATCAAACTATGAAATAAATGTAGGAACACTCAGTAAGACAATCCAGACTAAGTGAAAAATGTTAAATATTGTCTGCCTAATCCTAATCCTTGAGTCCCAGCACAGTGTGTGTGTCTGACCATGATCTCCACATACTTCATCATCAGCTGAGATCTCACAGCTGGAGACAGAAACACTATTATTAGAAGCTGTGTGGAAATCCCTTTAATGACGGGGGAAAGACCTTCGTGGTTCCTGATCTCAGTGAAGACAATATAATGAAAATGGAGATTAATAGTGTATACAAATGATCATCACATTTATCATGTGTAAACGAGATTTATGAGACAAATAAATGGAGACGCATATACTGTTTGTTTTAAAGAGACCACGTCGTGATTTCGGCCGCCTGATTAATCTTTCTATCACGATGGCTGTCAGCTCGTCGGGATGACGAGCTTGTCAACTCAGCTGGATAAATGCTGACCCAGCAATCAGCCTCTACTGACAGGTTCAAGTATAAATAATTCACAGATATGGGAAATGTTTTTCCATCTTCTGGAGTGACCTTGTTCACGTAGTTTATTCCATTTCACTTCTTCTCTGTTCAGCGTGTGTGTGCGCGTGAGTGAGTGTGTGTGTGTGTGTACAGACACACCTATGGAGTGTTGCTATGCAGGATCTTGTTGCCACAGTGCTGTTTGGCTTATGCTCTTTAAGAATTCCTAGAGAGAAAAGATGGGCAGAGTGAAAAGACAGAGAGAGAGCGAGAGGGAAGAGAGTTGGGGATTGTCCCTTAAAGACATGAACGTCTCTTGTCATTTGCATTTTAATCTCCCTCCTGTGGTTAATTCAGGTAAATGAGTGTATAACTGTAAACAAACCCCTTGATAAAGTAACTTTATGTTGAGGAATTTTTTAAAACAGTGTCTCTGTAATGTCCGTGATATACACAGGACTATATATATATATATATATATATATATACAGTATTTACTGTAGTTCATCATTAACAGCACTCATGCATTACGAATACTTGTTATGCAGAATGCACGACACTGAACA
>NC_081140.1:20639778-20737217 GCF_958295425.1 Solea solea | reverse complement strand
GTACAGATGGTATACGCTGCAGTTTCTCGTCATTCTTTCACGCTCTAGTCTGTGTACCTTTGATTATGTGCACCCATTTACTGTCATTAAATGAATTATGTGGCTGCTTACACCCAATATGGCAGACACACTGTGGCCACGAATTTGTGAAAAAGGGCAATGTTTCTGTGGTGTGAACTCTCCCCGAACAAATAAAGGTTAAAGCAGAAAGATGGAGTCCTGAGTGTGACATTTTGATCTCATCAGCCTTAATACGGTTGTCTTCCTCTGATCTGCAGATTAAGGTTTTTAAGCCTCAAACACTTTAATCCATCTGTTTGTTTGGCAGCAGCAAAG
This sequence comes from Solea solea, assembly GCF_958295425.1. Classification (NCBI taxonomy): domain Eukaryota; kingdom Metazoa; phylum Chordata; class Actinopteri; order Pleuronectiformes; family Soleidae; genus Solea; species Solea solea. Next base: position 20,736,881 of record NC_081140.1, on the reverse strand, counting down.
AAATTGATCAAATTGTCCTTCACACAACAAGGAGCAGTGTACGACGTTCAAACAGAGCGAGAGAGGGAGGGAGGGAGGGATGAGCTGAGCTGTTCATTCATACTCAACAAAGTCTTTGTCCTTATACTTTTCTCTCTTTCTTTACATACAAGAATACACAAGATAAGAAGTGACAGAGATAATACCAGCTAGCAAGAGAGACAGACAGCAGAAACAGGAGAAGAGCAGCACCAGGGACAAAATAGCCTCTCCAGCTTTCAAAGGATATTTCTGCCACATCTAATGCTGCTGTCAGTTTTCAAACCAGCAGTGACAGGTCTCATGATTACTTCAGAGTGTTCTCAAGAAACTTCTCTCCGTGTCTTTGCCAAGTGCTTCACAATGTTCCATTTTTAACCCCTTGTTGACCTCAGGCCTGCAGACACTGCAGACAGTGAACCTCTTAGAGACTGAAAAAAAATAGTAATGAAATACTCAGAATAACCGAGGTTCTGCTCTGCTGAGGAATTTCTTCTATGAACCATGACGGTGTGGCAAAGGCTCATGTAATATCGTTGTAACCCAGTTGACAGAATCCTATATCTGCAAACCACAGAAACATGTGAGCTCACGTTTCTGAACAAGTTGAGTTACTCTTTTTTACGATTTCAGACATGAACTCCACATAATGTCTGGAGAACATTTTGTGGAAATTTGTCTGACATGTCTGAAAGCAGCTTTGTCCAAATCTATAAATCTCAACAGGGCATTGTTTTAACTGCTTGTGGCATTTGGAGGACTTGTGAAACTTATTATAAAGCATTTCCTGGTCGTAAAGGTGGTTTAGTTTGGGCACAGAAGGCATCTGGTTACAGTTAGAGTTCGAGTTATAAGCCGTCATCAGTGAAAACATCCTCTCCATAAACCCCTAACATGTGCAGGCTTATATCCTCATATCAGTTGTGTTCTGCTGTTTGGCAGATGACTCACTATTGATTTACACCACCACCATCCAGTCCACCGCAGATATTTGAGAACTATGTTGATGTGACACGTATAAAACAATTTGCCATCCACCTTTTGATCTTGTGCATAATTTGTTGATGTTGTTGATGTTTTTTCGCTGCGAAGGGTCAAGCTCCTGTAGCTGGTTTTATCGAAGGATTTAGACAGTTTGATAGGATCAGTCAGTCCAGATGAGGACACCCAATGTGTGTGATTGTCTGTGGGATGTTAGTGTATTGTTCATTTATAAACACAAGTGTGTGAGTTGTTTTGAAACATTTTATATCTACAATTAAATCCTCAGGTTCATGGGCAGTTCCAGCACAAACCACTTATTGATATTAAACATCGATTTATTTGTGTGATTTGCTGAGTGCAGAATGGAGAAGAGGGGGGAGGGAGGGACAGAGGGAGGGGGAGAGGTCTTTAAACAGTCTATTAAAAGCAGAGCTTGATGTGTAACCACAAGCAGCAGTCAAACCTCTGTTGTTGTCTCTAAAAGACTAACTAATGGTTCAGAACCGAACACATACATCTTACAATGACTCCCGTTTAATGCGCCACAGTTGAGCGGTTTTCACGACTCTGAACTACATGAATGTTTTTTTAATCATGCAGCTCATTAATATGGGACTCTGTCCATTCAGTGTGTATGACGTCTGTGTGGACATGCTGACGCTGCTGCTGCTAACTCACGTCCTCATAGATCCCTCAATATGTCCCGACCTCAATTATCAGATAGGACCCAAAATGGGATCTTTTTTAACAAACATGATAATATGACACACACACACACACACTTTACTGACGGTGAACATTGCTGTAATTCACCATTTTGGTCACATTTTAACATGTTTATAAACAAACAAGCCTGTGTGTGTGCCCGCTCTACAGCAGAACGCTTCTTTCTTTTCTTCTTTCTGTTTAAACTTGGGAGTATTATTAATTATATATATATATATTATTTTTATTTTTAATTGTGCACTCTGCAGCTCTGTTAAGTAGGCAAATACCATTATCAGAGGGGGACTCCCCACTGCTCACTGCAGCGGCAACATGCTGACTGCTTCAAATGAAACAGAGTTCAGGTTAAAATGAAATGCAGCGTATTATTGTGCAGCGCTATAATTCATTTTGAGGGTTTTATTTGTGCTTCCCTCAGTGCATGTCGCTTATATTTATTATCTGAGGATCACACAATCCACTGCTGTAAATAGCTGCACTAATAGATGATGTTGGTTTATTGCCAATGAAAATCTTATGACGCTCCTGCTGCTGCTTGGCTCAGTTCACATCTGCTGATAGATTCCCGTGGAGAGGACAGAAGTAAGTTTTTTTGCCGCACTGTGCACCGTACATGTAGTGTACCACTGTGTGTTCTGTCTCACGGAAAACTGTCACAGATTCTTTTCCAGATGATTTGATGACACAACTCATAATAAAATTGACTGCTGCCTTAATATTAGAACAAGCCCGTGATAAAGCAGAACAGTTCATGAAAAAAAATTGACATTATAATGTTAAAACTGCAGAATTCACCTGGTTTCATATCACAGTCCAGTGTGTGAGAATTAGTGACATCTAACGGTGAGACGACAGTGACACACTCTGCTCCTCCGCTCACTCCTCCCTTTCCCATGTGCGTCAGGCAACCTACCTTTGCATTCCACTTTATGACTGCTCCACAATGTATGTGGTTGAAGCTGCTCATCTATATTTTAGAGTGATTATACATTTATACAAACATACACATGGGTTGTATATTTGTATATTTCTGCCATTAAATTCCCCTACATGTCACACACTGGCCTTTAACTTCTCTAATATTAAGCTTAGCTATGAAGCACACACACACACACACACATTCATTTAGCACTTGTGTACTTTGTGGTCCAAAAAAACCTGTGTTTGTGGGGACATTTTGTCTGGGGCCCCACAGGGTTAAGGCCTGAGGTTTTAGGGTTAGGGTACTCACTGTGATATGTGTGTGTGTGTGTGTGTGTGAGAGGGAGACACTTGGTGCGTGCAGGGTCGATTAAACAATCATAGACAATGTCCCTCATTAAATGTCATCATGAAATAAAATAGGAAAATACTGATTTTTCAGCAGATTAACTGTCACACTAAAAACACACACTCGCCTGCCTCTCTGTTATCTCTCCTCCACCCACACCACCACCGCCCCTGTGATTCCTGTAGATCTGATCTGGACTCCCTCATCAGGCCTGTTACAGTAAAGTGCCTTCATTATCCTCTGCCTGTAATCCTTCTCTCATCAAACAGCCATTTAAACAGTGCATTAAACAATGATGGCTGAAGCTGATCGAGCTGCTGCTATTAATTCCTGCTGCTGTTGACCTGGAAGAACAGGGAATTTCAACCTATTACTGAAACGTGCCTGTGTTCTGTGAGGACACACACAGAGTGGGTTCTTCTGTACACATCACGGTTCTCCAGTTTCCTCCCACAGTCCAGCAAGTGAGTAAATTGTGTCACGCTGCAAACTGTTGGCTTCCATTACCATTAACATGTGACTGCAGCGTGATTGAGTGAATAGATTTGAGATAAATAGATAGAGTTTCGAGCGAGTCCTGTCAGATATCAGAGGACAGAAGCCAGGACATGGAATCCACTTAAATCTCTGGTGACCTCAGAGAGTACAAAACCATTTCTAAAATGTTTGATGCTTCCCAGGAGCACAGTGACCTCAATCACTGTGAACGCAGGGCGTGTCATAAAGTTTGGAAATACTTCTGGTTCCATTTGAGTTAGAGAACTCCTGAGCTGTGTCGTAGTGTGGATCGATAGAAAGTAGAAACAGAACTTTAGAAATGAAATACATGTGTGGATTATGCTGGCTGCTCTGCGTGTGTTAGCTGTGAACCTGCTTCAGAGCTGCTGCTTACATAGCATTGTACAGAATGGATCCAGGGAACCAAAACGCTAAAATGTCTTTACTTTGAAAGGGGTACAGGAAGTGATGTGTGACAGATCTAGATGTTGAGACTGTGTGGCTGGACACATGTACATGATGACATATACATGTGTCCAGTGTGGCCCTGAGCCTAGGGATGGGACGATACCACCCTGTTCACACAAATGCCCAATATACAGTATGTGAACTGTTTGTCAGGTGTGATAATATGGAGTATGATTATTATTTGGGTCAAAATTGAAATTGTGATTATTTGAAAGGATTACTCATCGACTTTAACTTGAAACAAATTGACTTTATTGCCCTTTGAACATGACATTTTAAATAAAACCTTTTGAATTCACCTTAAAATAACTATAAATTATTGTATATTGTATAAATCTTTACTCACGCTGCATGTTTAACCTTAACCCACGGATTCCACAGAATGCCCGTGTTCTGTTTTTGCCACAGATGACGAGCAGGACAGGAAGTCAGACACACCGTAGCATCATTAAAAATGTTATTTTCAGAATAAAAGCCCCCCCTTTTTTGTAATATGTGGCTGAAATACTTGTGTGGATTCTTTTTAATGTTAAAATGTAGTTTGAATGTAGCTGACTACTGCCTAGTGGTAGTTTTAACAAACTCTGTGAGAGCTTAAGGGGAAAAGTCTCTGGTCTGACGAGATAAAAAAAAAACGAGCGTTTTTTGAACACCATACGCTGCTTATCATCAGACTAATGCCAGACATGAAGAAAAGACTTCACACACACGTCACATCATAAATGTCGGAGCTTTAGGAAATGATAAACTGCTCAAATCCAGGTGAGACTTAAAACGGTGAATCCAGCTAAAGGGTTTTCAACAAATTTGTGAGATAAGAGAGTTAGTATTTGTAGAAACAAATACCGCCCCACATCCCCCCCACTTCTCCCTGTCTCCTTCACTCCCCGACCTCACCAACTCTGTGGTGATTGATTACCCCATCAAACCTCTCCCTTGGTTGCCATGGCAACACACTTAGCCAATACCTCCAAACGATGGCTGCTTACGCCTTCAGGACTTCGGCCTACGCCCCCCCTCTCTCTCTCTTTCTTTGTATTCCTCCCTTCTATCCTTCCTTCCTCTTGTCTGTTCATTTATTCGTGTTTACTTTACTCTTCAGGTCGTGTTATTCTTCATCCCTGCTTTCTATCACTACTGATGCCTTTTCTGTCTGGTTTTATGCCTCATCTCATACCTTCCTTCAGCTTGGACATCATTCCAGCATCTTCTATCACTCCAATTTCCTCCTCCTTTACTCACTTAATCCCTCCATGTTTTTCTATTACTTAATGTTTATACATTTAGAGAGCAAACATTTGTTTTATGGTTAAAAGGCTAAACTTTCATGGGTGATAAAAACTTAAAAAAGGTCTTTCAAGAGAGATTTACTGACAGAGCTGGGATGACAGAGAATTGGACATAATGAAAGAGGACAGATGTGAAATTAGCACCAAACAGAACACACTGTGCACAACAGCTCGATTTAAAGACTGTTTCATAGAAAATGTCAAGGGCCATGTCAAGACTTTTATTTTGAAACAGTTTTCTCAACCACAGCGGCAAAACCATTGACCACAAAGATGCCAAAGAGAACAGTACAGGCTTGAGTGATGATGATGATGATGATGATGATGGTGAAAGAACACACCAGCTCTGCAGTGTTTCTCTCCTGTGGGGCACAATTTCCTGCTCAGGGAAAATATGACCTCAAATCAGCTGCTTTCTAGGAAATTCACCAGTCACACTGTATGAGGAGCACAACCCACCTCTCCTCCTCCCTCCCCCTTTCCTCCTCATTCTCCCCTTCTGCCCCCTTCTTTATCACTCCCTCCCCTCCTCCTCTCCTACCCTCTTCTTTCCTTCCACTCCTGTTTTTCCCTCTCCTCATATTCTCCTCTCCTTTTACCCTGCCCTCCTCTACACCCTTCCTCTCCTCTCATTTCTGCTCCTCTCCTCTTCTTATTATGTTCTGTGGGGGCTACTTATTCTTTTTTTTTTAATTTGTGGTCTGAAGTGAATGTCATCCTTTTTACATGTAGATTGGTAAAATAAAACCAAAACATCCTCCCCTTCTCCATTTCTCCTCGCTTAACCTCCTCCTCCTCCTCTTCTCTTTTGTCTGGGTTCACATGAGGAACCTGAGCCTGCGGAGCTGCAGCATCACAGATAAGAGGAGTGGACCTTTAGGTCCCTCAGTGGAACATGTTCAGTTAAACATCAATTAAAACTCAGCTCATCTGAAGAGTGTGTGTTGCTATGGATATCATGCCATCCATAAAAGGGACACGCTTTTATGGATTTAAATTATTTAATTAATGTAATTATTAATTAATTCACTTGATATCAGCAACGTTCTTTTCTGTTGTATGATGGTGATCTGCTGTTTATGAACAGCATCTAAAGGACCAGTGTACTTTGTTACTGGCTGTGGAAATCACACACGCCACCATACTCTTACGCAGTCTTCTACCTACATGTGTAGGAACCAAAATCAATGTGGCCTTCGCTCACAGTGTTCTACAGATGATGGCGACGAGAGCTTTTAAATATGCTGCTCCCTCCACATGGAATAACTTACAGAGTGATCTGAAAATGTCAGAACTCATCTCTGTGAGGGAGTTTAAGTGGATTTTGAAGCATCAAGAGCAAAACAACCTTGGTTGATGTGACTGCGTCCAATTTGATTTTAATTTTAGAAAATGCACCTGTATCATGATTGGTTTTGTCCTTGCTCCTGTATTGTCGGATGTTGTGCTCTCACTTATGTGTTGTGTGTGACAGTTGTTTGTGACCATGTTGTTGTGCCAGGTCTTGGCTAGGTCACTCTTTTTGGCTTTTACCTGATTAAATAAAGGATATGAATCAATCAATCAAACTTTATTGATATAGCACTTTTCATACAAGGCAGTGCAACTCAAAGTGCTTCACAGCATAAAAACATAATCAAAGATAGCGACCCATCGAGAAATTAAATAAAAGAGTAGAAATAAATGATAAAAGCCGGGTTAAAAGGCTCTTAATATTATCATTCTCTGCTGCCCTCGGGTCTTCAGGAAGCCTGTTTCAAAGACGAGGACCATAATAACAAAAGAGGCCTCACTGAAAGTTTGGATATAATTTAGAGACTGCAGACCTGAGGGTTTCTCGATGGCTCATACCTGAAAAGCAAATCTCATAAAGAAAAGAAAAGAATCCTAAAATTGATTCTAAAAGAAACAGGAAGCCAGTGTGATGATTTTAAAATGGCTCTCTTTCTATATAATTAGTGAACTATTACATTATTTTGATTTCTCAAGTTATGAATTGAACGGTTCTGTTTCCCACTGCTCTTTTTGCTCAACGTTCTCTTGCCCCATTCATCTCATTATTCTTCATTTAATCACTCGTGAACTCACTCCCTCCACGTTCTCAGTTTTTGATTCTTGATATGATTCCATGCTCCTGCGTTCACTGAATCACAGAGCAGATGGATCATATCTGCGTCCTGTCCTCCTGATTAGTTGACTCTCGTTTGATGATGCAACTTGTTTGCGTGCCTCCGCCAACACGTTGGCTAAATTAATAACCGCTTCCAAATGGGAATAAATCAAAAGAAATGAGAGTTTATCCGAATGTGCCGGTGAACTGCGGTGGAGCTCATCAGTATTCATCCTCATTTCAGCTCGTCACAACAGGAGAAATGAAGCGAGGAGCTGAAAAAGATTTAACAGGATGGAAGAAGACATGGAAGTAATGAAACAATAATAATTTACCAACAACCACAGACAGATCTGAATTCTTCTGATATATGACAAAATGAGATGTTTCACTGCTTATGCACTGAAGGAGAATCTCTTTGTTCTTTTAAAATCTTTGTATGATTAGGATTTCTCATTAAAGTTTTTAGCATATTTGTCAATATCTCTGTTCTATAACAACTGACCTTCACAAAACTACTCCAGCACCGACGACGGCTGCTTACACTGTAAAGAAACCGTAACAAGGAAAAAAGAGTCTGAAATAGAGTTGGACCATAAATGCAATAAAGCACCCGTCAATTTAGGCAGAGATTTTCAGAGATGGAGAGATTATATTAATTCATCTGTCAAATCTGAAACAAGTGCGTCTGTCCGAGCGGATCTGACGAGAGGATCTCAGGACAAAGATGTGGCACTGAAAATGTCTGTATTTAAACAAACCTGAGATCTAACTGCAGCTTTAAGTGGTGCGGGAAAAACAGGAGGAAAAATACTGCTGCATTTTGGGATATCAGACTCAAAGTCCACAGACAACAACCACAGGTTGCTAAAATACATCAAGCGTCTTCAGTGTGTGACACTCACAAAATTAATTTTAAGGACAGAAGGACAGAATCAAACAGAACACAAAGTGTACAAAATATTTCTACTTATTTATTTACTTTCATGTCCTGTTTAGAAAGGTATATTTCATGAGATCAGCTGAGCTGAGGTGTGGCACATTTTGAGATAGCAGGTGTTTCCTCCTCGGCAATGGACAGATGGAGACGGAAGTAGAGGATTAAGAACTTGTGCTCACACTGGTGGAAACCGTCCATCTGCCCATCCTTTGGTTATATTCTAGGCACACACACACACACACAAGTGTTTGTGCAGCTATTCTTCCTAGGACACTGCATCGACTTCCATTCATGTGGACAACATAAACACAGCATCATCCCTTAATTAATATTATTATTATTGTTATTTAACCAAACCTCATTAAGTTATTTTGCAAGAGTGTCCTCGCCAAGACGGGCAGCAACTTGTTAATGCCTAACCCTAACCTTAACCTAATTTAACCAGTCTCTGAGAAATGAGGTTCTGCCCCATTAGGACCAGGTTTTAGTATCTTTCAAGGTATCAAAACTCATCCCACTACAAATTACACACACACAATAAAGTTATTTTCTATTCTATTCTAAATTTCTGTGTGTTTTGCATTTCTACTTCATTACATGTCATGTACATGTCATTTTACATGTCACTTCACATGTCACTTCACCTTTAAGTCCCAGAAAATGATACTACGTCATTTCATGTCATCGACTCAAAGTCACACTGAACCTCCTTCTCAGCAAATATGCTCATAAGAGCCTGGACCTTGTCTTCCATCCAACTTTTCTTACATCCTTTCCTTTTGCTCTGTTGTTTTTAGCAGAAATTAATAAGTTCTTCTTTCTTTGTCTTAAAAGGTGGTTTGCAGCCACACTGACTGATACATCTGCAAAATGTGTTCCACCAATCTGCCTCTCCAGACTTCTTTTGGTGAAAGTTTGGGGTTGAGGGAAAGTTTTTCCCCAGATTATTTCAGTGGAAATGTGCTGAAAGAGGTGAAAGAAGTTCCTGTGGTGGAAAAAATTGGCTTTTGTCTCATTCTTGTCATCATGAAACTTGTCTTGTGGGAATCCTTTGACACAAATGCTGACTTGGACTCAAGGATGAATTGATTCGAGTTTGGTGGTCAAAGGTCAAGGTCACTGTGGCATAACAATATCTTAACATCTCAGAAACACGATGAAGGAGTTTCTTCAAATATGTTTCAAAGAGACCTCATGTGTTTAATACTTATGATATTATATGTATGACTTCATTAATTGCAGGCTCAAACCAACGTCCGTTGTCAAATGAGTTCACACAATGTGGATTAAGCCCATCGGCTCCACACGACTCTGTTCTCAGTATAGCAGTGTTTCGGTCTCATGTCGCCCATCAACATTCTCGCACTGCACACAGGAAGTGAGTGGTTTTATGTCAAGACAGAAGGAAGCAACGGCAACATCGAGCCAGTAAAGCGAGACAGTGAAGTCTGGTCAAAAAAGTAAATCCTACTGCTAAAATACACCGGTTGTTCAAAAGTCACCAAAAAAGTTGTTATTATAATAATAATAACAATAATAATATATTTTATTTTATATGGCCCTTTTCTTCACAAATGTTACAAAGTGGAACATTACTGCAGTTTCTTTAAAATGTGAATTTTTCCAGATTCATTTCTCTTCTATGACAATAAAGTGAATATCTTTGGTTTGTGGACAGAAGAAATGACATTTGAGGACGTCGTCATTTTGAGCTTTAGGAAACATCGATTGACATTTTCCACCATCTTGTGACATTTTATCATTTTATGAACCAAACAACAAAACAAACAATCAGGAAAATAATCATTAGTCTTCATTAGTTGTTGGCCTTCAAACAAATAGATTATCTGGGTTTTGGTGTCTTTTTTATATTTTCTTCTCTCTCTCTCTCTCTCTGTCTCTCTCTCTGTCTCTCTGTCTCTCTCTCTGTCTCTCTGCAGGTGAACTAGTCGCACTCTACCAACGCCTCCCCCTCCCACCTCCCTCTTCCTCAACCTAAACCCATCATCCTCTGCCTCGCTGCTGCTCCTCGTGGGACCCTCACACCGCCATGTCTTTCTTCACCTCGCCCTTTTCCGTCCTCCTCTTCCTCCTCCTCTTCCTCCAGCAGCTGTCTTTCTGTCAGCCAGTGTCCCTGCATAGTGACCCCAGCAGTGACCCTTACCTGAGAGCGGTGTCGCCCTCCATGTTTCCCTTCTCCCCCTCGTCCTCCACGCCCGCCGAAGGTAACAGCACCACCTCTGACAACAAAAAGTGTGACGATGTGACGGAGTGCAATCCCGGCATCCTTCTGCCCGTCTGGATGCCCAAACGGCCGGCGCTCGGCACCCAGGTGGCCAGAGCTGTGGTCTACTTCTTATCACTCATGTACATGTTCCTGGGAGTGTCCATCGTCGCTGACCGCTTCATGGCGTCCATAGAGGTCATCACATCGCAGGTGAGCACATAGGAATGCAGAATAATGACATACATTTTTTTTTGTTTTACTTCCCTCAATTTAAAGCTGTGGAATAATAATACGGGCAGTAAAGCAGGTGAACTGACAAGCAGCGCTGCACACCTGGAAACACCTGAGGGACACGTTTGTTTGCCAAACTCATCCCGGGAGTTAATGTTGTTGTTGTTGTTGTTGTTGTTGTACAATGTCCTCATAAGTGCTGATGTGTGTGTGTGTGTGTGTGTGTGTGTGTTTCACCAGGAGAAGGAAGTCACCATCACGATGCCTAACGGGGAAACGTCAGTGGCGACCGTAAGAATCTGGAATGAAACTGTTTCCAATCTGACACTCATGGCTCTGGGCTCCAGCGCTCCAGAGATACTGCTGTCTGTTATTGAGGTACGCGCACACACACACACACACACACACATAAAATAATCAGTCCTAAATACACTCACACTCGCTGCGGTGCCTCCAGGTGTGTGGTCACCAGTTCAGGGCCGGCGAGCTGGGCCCAGGAACCATCGTCGGCAGTGCCGCCTTCAACATGTTTGTGATCATCGGGATCTGCGTGTGGGTGATCCCCCCCAATGAGACACGCAAGATCAAACATCTCAGGGTGTTCTTCATCACCTCCTTCTGGAGCATCTTCGCCTACATCTGGCTCTACCTCATCCTCTCTGTCATGTCGCCGGGCGTCGTTGACGTGAGACAGAATGATTTACCCCAGATTTAAAGTGCAAGTGATGTTTTTATTGTGATCTTTAGGTGATCATAATAATGTGTGTGTGTGTTTCAGTTGTGGGAGGCTCTGGTGACCCTGCTGTTCTTCCCAGTGTGTGTCATCCTCGCTTGGATCGCTGACCGCCGCCTGCTCTTCTACAAATACATGGGCAAGCGCTACCGCGCCGATAAGCGCCACGGCATTGTCGTGGAGACCGAGGGAGACCTGACACCCAACAAGGGTGACGTGGAGATGATCACTGATGGAAAGTTCCCCCCAAGAGGGGGCGCTGTGGTCCCCGCTGAGAACTGTGGAGGAACTCTGGAAGGCGCTGCAGCCAATAACGTCGGTGCAGGAGCTGGAGCCACGGCAATGGGAGCTGGGGGCAACCTGCCCAACTCCAATAGCATGACGGTTAACGTGGAGAGCAGCAAGGAGCTGGATGAGAGCCGTAAAGAGGTGAGAGATTCTCTGAGATACAATCTGGCCAGATTGAGATAGATTAAGCTGTCAGTGTGTGTTGTGGAGACAGTTTTTCTCATCACAAGTGTGTCCTCCTTTCTCTGCTCCTCCAGGTGATTCGAATCCTGAAGGAACTGAAGCAGAAATATCCGGACAAAGAGCTGGACCAGCTGGTGGAGCTGGCCAACTACTACGCTCTTCTGCACCAACAGAAGAGTCGGGCCTTTTACCGCATACAGGTAACACACACACACACACACACACACACACACACACACCAAGGGTTTCTCAGTCTGAAAAGTTTTAAAACAAACATAAATAAAGCCTTTTTTTCTCCTCCTCTCTGTGATCCTGTAGGCAACTCGTATGATGATCGGAGCTGGTAATGTCCTGAAGAAGCATGCGGCCGACCACGCTCGCCGCACAGCTGTACCTGATGAGGAGGCACCAGAGGAGGACAACGACCTGGCCGTGTGCAGCCACATCTCGTTTGAAAGTGCCCACAGTCAGTGCATGGAGAACTGCGGTGTTCTAACGCTGGCTGTAGTTTGCCAAGGTAGAGACATTAATAAGTAAGAGCGAATATTGAGGTCACATAAATAAATGAGGAGAAAAGTAATGACGAAAAGAAATTGGGCTTGTGGCTGGAAAGTTCAAATCCCAGGACAGGTCAAGGGCCGCCCCTGAGCAAGGTGAGGGAACTTCAGAACGTGCAGCAAATGGTAAAGAGTAGTTGTGATCCATGAGCGATAAATACACACAATAAAAAATGAAACACACAAAAGATTTCCTTCCTCAATCTGACGTTTCACTGGGAGTTCGCCTCAGAGGGAAAGTGTACGACGTCATTAAACAGTGACCAAAATTGTCCATTATTGCAGAAAATAGCTCTCAAATAATTTTGCATCACACGTCATCACATTGTTGACCTCACAACAACAGACAATTAAGATAAGAACACTGAAATCCATGAACCAATATAGTAAACCTCGTGCAGCAACCAGTCGTACGAAAGGATTCCAACCAAGGAAACTGTCATTATGTTCATGTGATAATTAGAGATGACCAATTTTACATGTGTGACACAGACACCAATACCACGCAAGAGAGTTACGGCCACATGTAAAAAAAACTGAAAGAATAAATAATAAAACAGCATGAATTCTAAGATAAAAGTCATATTATTTTTCTCAGAATTCTGACGTTTTCTTAGAATTCTCACTTTAATCTCAGAATTCTGATTTATCCCTCATTCTTTCTCTCATAAAGAATAAATAAACAGCCCTTATCTCACACATTCTGGTCACAGTGCATATGTCTCTGCTTACCAAAGCATTTCTTTAATATCGAAGCATCTAGTATTTAGTTTCTTAGTATCAGATATGCACATCCCTAAAGATAATGGCATGTCTACAGAATATTAAAGCATTTTCAGGGACTCTTACAGGCATTTTCGATTAGAAAAAATACGTAGTGGAGATAATGGATGGTTGGAAAAGGATAAAAGGTTTTTCCATTTCCAAAGTTTGAAACTTTATCAGAATTCAGGGCTAAAACGACCAGTATTTAGTTTTTTGCTAAATCTGAATACAAAGTTTAATCCGATTGGGTTCAATATCCACTGAGATCTTAATTTTTGACTTTACTTGCTTTTTCCCCCTCAAACATCATTTTTGTTTCTCTCTGGTGTTCAGGGGGTCTGGGAGAGAACACATTCTATGTGGACTACAGGACAGAAGACGGTTCAGCCAATGCCGGATCAGATTACGAGTACAGCGAAGGAACGCTGGTGTTTAAACCGGGAGAGACTCGTAAAGAGATTAAGGTGAGTGAAGAAGGGAGGGAGGGTGGGGAGGAGAGACACAGACGCAGGTCAGCACCGAGCTCTGCAACACAAACCACCTGAGAGGAACACAACATTTGTGGCAACATTTACGTCAATTATTTAAGTGAGAATAAAAGTGGAGACAGATTTATCTTAAATCTTCAGGGTCATTTTCACTGTGGAGATCAGAGTTCACATTTGTTTGTGTGTTTTCAGCAGCAGCATGTACTGAACATGGATTTGCTCTCTAGCTTTCACTTTTCCCGAAAATGTTGTTTTTTCAGTCTTGTGTTTTTTTCTCATTGATTTGTCTCTTCACGTATTCTTCCATTGTCGGGTAGAAGAAAGAGAACAATACATAGAAATACAACACAGTGCATACTGTCATACACACAGTATCTAAAACGTGTATGAATATAAATAACTATACTCTTCAGTACCAATGTCTGGTAACGAACACAAGACTAAAATGACGGTCCTGTCCAATATCAGCTTCAGTTCAGTTTATTTTAGGACTCAAAACATTTGAAAATGAGCTTATCAAAAACAAATATAATAAAATATGATGAATGTTGTCTGTTTTCAGCTCCTCGTCCGTGCAGAACTATAAAAATGTTGCTCAGACATAAAACAAGATGTTTAAAACCCCATTTTAATCAGGCAGTCATATTTACAACACCCCAGTACAACGGCCTTTAAAATACGTCCTCGTTAATGGAGATTATAATGCTCCGTTTTCATTCTAACGGTGTTGATGCTGTTGAACTGCATTGTAGTGCATGGAGAGGTGTTCATATTCATTTGTCTACTGCGTGCAAATCACTGAGGGCAGACTCTAGTGACACACACTCCTTTTGTGCTACACAAGGTTTAACGCAGTTCATTCCAAAACAATAATCATGAATCTTCAAGGTCTCACACTGACTGAATATACCTCTGGAAATGACATAACAAAAAAACAAACAAAAAAACAGTTTTAATTAAAAGCAAACAGAATGCACCATGAAACTCTCATCCCTTAAAATGGCAATAATGACTTTAAAAGCTTGTGCTCAGAGCGACTCTCTGTGCCTCAATGTTCTATAGAACATTACAAAAGATGTTGGAATTAACTCTTTTAGCTGTTAGATAGATAGATAGATAGATAGATAGATAGATAGATAGATACTTTATTCATCTCACAGAGAAATTCACAGAAAAAATTCACTGTTACATTGATCCAGTGCTGTAGATTCAGTTTCTAATGTATTTTATTCATTCATTGTATGTATTGGATTGTATTGTTGGCATATATGTGTCTCCACATGGGGATTAAGCAGGTTTCTCTAATCTAATCTCTCATTTTAGCACCACATAAAGAGGCCAGGTAGTCTCTGATGAGAGATTAGAGCGAGTGGGTGAGGGGAGCGTCGTACAAAACCCTGTAGATTGTGGGGAGAGTGGGACAGAATGAAAAAAAAACCTGTTATAAATTGGTCCCTCCACCATGAAAGAATAGATGGAGCGACCATGAAAGAGTAAATTACTAAGGTCACTGTTATCCATTTCAACCACATACTAGTGGATTTCATCGATCACTGCCAGAAATGAGCAGCGGGGAAAGCAATTAATCTTGAATGTCTCATTCATCTCCCACTTTCTCCGCTGCATCAGTTCCAGTGTGTGACCATCACCAGCTTTGATGAAATAGAGGCGGCGCTGACGGCATCAGTGAAAACCCTCGCCCTTTGTTGCTGCCGCTCTGATAGAGGGTCTGCACTCGTCTCATCAACATGAGGACAGAGTTGTTTACTCACGTTACAAACCAAATCTAATTTGAAACACGATCATGATGTGAAATCTCATCACAGGATTAATAACATAATCCTCATGTCGATCATTGAAGACTGTGTGTGTCTGTATTGATAAAATATGTCCTATTTCATTGATGGTTAAACTCTTAAGATAAGATAAGATAAAAGAGGTTGTGACAGTGTCGTGATAATGGGCAGCTATGATCTCACCAGAAAAGGCAGGTTTTAATTGCCCAAAAGTCCCCAGAGACAATCAGCGATTGTAACTCAGAGTGACACAAGAGCTGCATCGTTAATCCAAGCAAATGATTTCAAGCACAGAAGGCGTAAAATAACACTTTTAAATTCCCCGGGGAAGCAACAGCGGATCAACGTCTTGTGTGCAATGATGTAAAGTCACAGATTTTTCCTATGGAGTTAGAAAATACTAAATGAAAAAGATAAAGTGGCCAACATATAAAAAAAATGTTTTTCTCAGATGAGCCTCTTGTAAGAATGCTTTCCTGATGGTCCAGCTGGCGGCCATGTTTTCAGTCAGCACGCGTCTCCTGCTTCTTGGCACACAAGATTATCCCTTTACTTATACAGATTAAAACAGTTTAGTTTCTCAGTGTGTGAAACCTAATCGATCTCTCTTTTTAATTAGAGTTTTTCTTAATCTGCAACAGTTCAACCAATGAATTGCTGACTGCATGTGTAATAAATCAGAGTGAACAACACAGTTATTTCTCCTCTGCAGTCATGGTTGAAGTGAAATCATTTACGTTTGCTGATTGGGTGAAAGTCTGAGCTGCATCTTACCGCATCAGTAAAAGATGACACAGTTAATTATTAAATCCTGCTGCAGAATAACACAGGAGAGTCACTCCTGTGTTATTTCACTGGTTCAAACTAAGCCTGGGTTTCTTGCATCAGTATTGGCGCTTTTTCACGACAGTTCCAGCACAACTCGGTTTGGTATCATTTTCCATTACCATAGTACTTCCTCATCGTGGGCGGAGTCATCACAGTTGATGAAACTACCTTGACATAGTTTTATACGGGATACACACAAACTAGTAAAACAGTTGTTTTCGATTAGAATCAGTTAATTAATGTTGTTTTCCAGATTTTTAACTCTTTTTAACTGATCTACACTTCGGCATTGTTGAGTTTGATTCTTGTGACTCTTCCAGTGCCGATAATCAGTGTCTGTTAATGTCACATTTAGTATCGGCTCAGCTCGCTTGGAACCTCGCCAGAGCAGGTATTAAAAAAGTATCAGGTACCAGGTACTATCAAAAAAATACTCCATAAGTCCGGAGTGGTTTCTCTTAATCAGTTTAGGGGTAGGAATTGCAGGGGAACTCACTGATATGATATTTATGAGATCAATAATATCAATAAACAGAGATATTGTGATAACTGATATATTACAGGACAATCATGTTAACGATACATCCTGATATCTGGCTGTAGATGATATTAAGAATACACAATGCCTTTTAAAAAGTTAGAATATAGGAGACACAGTCTTTTCACCACTGTCATGTGCTCACGTTGCCCTCTTCATTCCTGTGATAATTACCACTGCTGAGGGTTCACAGCGTGTCTTCAGTCTCAAACCTTAAGCTGAGGTTGAAATGTAGAGCTCAGACATGGGTGTGGCCGGCTGTGTTGGATGTTTGGAAGGAACCATCTTTGCTGGACTCCCTCTAAAACACCATGACGTCAAATGGTCCAGCTCATTCGATTACAGTCGCAACGGAATCTGATTTGGGTGCAGCCATCTGTCCATTAATGCGCTATGGATGACAATGATCCCAGAGATGTTTTTGTGACTGGAGGCGCTGTTTGTGCGTCTGCCAAAGGGAGCTGAGACACTAATACAGCACAAAAAAACTAGACTTTGACAAATCAGAATATTTGTTATTGAGGGACAAGCAGTAAAAAAGCAAGAAAAGCAGTAAGAAAGCTCATCACATGCTAATATCTCAGGAATATCGTTTTTTATTTATTATTAAAAATGTGATGAACAAATAAACTGGAGCCGATCTGAACTTCAAGGTTGTGCAGCAACATTCACACAAAGAGAGAGAGCGTGCTTCTTCTCCTGGTGCTGCACTCCATCCGATGTTTAATGATCTTTCTTTGGAGACAGAACAAACTAACGAATCAATACCTTTGACCATCTACCTTGAAGAGACGCATTAAACACGGAGTCGTGAGGACGCGTGTGCAGCAGATAAGAGCTTTGGCAAACTTACTTCTTTCACTTCTTTATTCACAAGCCACGGGGGAAATGTGTCAGACGCCGAGGTCAGAAAGGTGGAAACTCAGATTTTAGCTCACGTTACTTAACAAAATCTACATTGTAAGTCTAAGATGTAGAATTTAGTCGGAGAGCCTTTTGTTATGGCTTTAATCTGTTTTTCCATATTGTTACTGAGAGCAGGCACGTCTGTTTTATGCTGTTTCTCAGCCCAGTGAGCCAACAGTGCGTGCACACTTCAAAGACTGCCTGAAATGTCACTTTAGAAAATGTTATTGCTGGTTCCTCACTGTTACTGATTTAATGACAGATCACGCAGCGCTGGACAATGATGACCCTCTGTCTTTCTGTGCAACTCCAGGTGGGAATAATCGACGATGACATCTTTGAAGAGGACGAGCACTTCTTTGTGCGTCTGCTGAATCTGCGTGTTGGTGATGCTGAAGGGATGTTTGAGAGCGACGAAGCGGGCGCCACCCCTAAAGCTCGCCTGCTCGAGCCCCTGGTCGCCACGGTGACCATCCTGGATGACGACCACGCCGGCATCTTCACGTTCAGTGAGCGCATGATGCGGGTGAGTGAGAGCGTGGGCACCATGGAGGTGACGGTGGCTCGCAACTCTGGCGCCCGTGGCACTGTCATTCTGCCGTACCACAGCGAGCCGGGCACTGCCAAGGCAGGCGAGGACTACGAGGAGGCTCATGGAGAGCTGGAGTTCACCAACGACCAGACCACGTGAGTCACGCTGATATAACAGAAAAAAATAAATACCACATTTCAATCATTTGTATCACAGAGAGTCTCAGCTTTTCTGCTGCTGGTCACAGAGCAGCCTTAATGTCAACATAAGGGTGCGGTTTTTGGTTTATAGGAACTATGCAGCAGGCCAGACTGGCAGAACAATGCAAATGAAAGAATACAAACACACAAAAGACTGAACTTTCATCAGTTCATGATGTTTTATGAAATAAAAGACGGTCTTTAAAGCCTTTAGACTTTGTGATGTTGCTCCAGGGACCAAGGAGTTGGTGGCATTTTATGTAGCCATTAACAAATTCTGTGCACCATCAAGTCCAAAACACCCGGTTGCTCTCAGATTAGAAATGAATATTTGTGCTTCACAGACACATTGAGAATTAACTTCAGCATTCAATATACGACTCTGTAGCGCAATCGACAGCACGCTGGACTTCTAGCTTCACCACATAGGATGTGATTTGAGATGTGAGTCCCACCAGAGTTGTGATTGATCAATATCTGCAAAGTCTCAGCGACCACAGCTGAATCAGCTTATCCTTGGGGCCAACTTGAGATGAGGAGGATAACAGTATGGAGAAGAAGTAATGGATGATTAAAGCAGGAATGCAATGAAACACAGCCCAACATTTATCAAACACCACCATCAACTAACTTTAACTTTCAACTAAGTTGAGTTCAAGTGAAAGTTTTAATACATTTAAATAAACATCGTGGTAGATATTGCCTTCACGAGACTGGGACAGATTAATGGGTGGGATTATATTGTGTCATTGGTGCTGAGG
The DNA here is from genome assembly GCF_958295425.1 of Solea solea. Lineage (NCBI taxonomy): Eukaryota > Metazoa > Chordata > Actinopteri > Pleuronectiformes > Soleidae > Solea > Solea solea. The sequence goes on along the minus strand of NC_081140.1, from coordinate 20,717,545 downwards.
TGCAGAAATATTCCAGAAGATTTTGAACGATACTTGGTGATTGGTAGTCAAATAAATGTGTGTTGGCATGTGCCTGTTTCTGAGGTTTTGAGCTGATGTGAACTGACAGATCCACTGACTGAAACATGTCAGGATCAGGTGAGACAGGGCGGATTGCTGGATGTCAGCAGGTCTCTGTGAGAGGTTGTGTTCTATTTTTATTTCCACCACTCCCTAGGTTCTTAAAAATAATTTATTCCAAGTTATTCTCCCACTGGTAAATGATGGCCCATCAGCACATCTGTCAAACTGAGCCATTAAATTTGCAATTTTATCCAATTTTTAAAAACTCATCTGCTGCCACAAGCTTCCACTCCCTATCCTCTATGCTCCTCGTGGCTTCTTCAACTTCAGTATTGACTTCTGCGATTACTGTTGATGATCTGACAAGCTTCCAGAGCTGAATTAAAATATGGAAACCACTGTGACAGCAGTGACAGTGCAGAGTCCAATCAGGAGAGACTCGTAATGGAAAATTAATTTATGGCAGACTGAACAGAATAATGTGCCCATAGTCTTAATGAAGAGTCTTTTGAGCTTGGACACGATGGGGGGGTGGGATATCACGGCAGAGGACGTCTGCTTCTGAGCAGTTGGACGACAGGTAGTGGTGGTCGATGAATGAAGAATGATGAGATGAAGCAGTGAAAACAGAACTACTTACACAATGATATGATGCAGCTGATTGCAGCATTTACACACCCGAAAATGACAAAGAGAACCATATGAAGTCCTCTGCAGTGCTGAGAAGAGCTGGACCTGTTGGTCCACATCTGTCTCCATCCTGTTGTCCATTACCAGAAACCAGAGGCATTGTTTGTGGTCTCACTCTGCTCCACACTTGCATCTCTCCCTCTCTGCTCACAAACTGGATCCATCAGGAGCAGGATGTCGGCCTTTACCATTTTACCATTGATCTTTTGTCCACTGTAGGCGAGCTTAGAAACCAACACAGGATGATTGAGTAAACTGTATCATGTCCACTATATAAATGATTTGAGCCAGTTGATACTGGCAGCATATAACGTGGGAAACATGATATCGTTGTGTGACTGTAATGATTTTTATTTCTGGAGCACAACTTAAAAGAACATTTGACATTTTCATGAAAATTCACCAGTGTGTTAATGGAAATAAAGTTTTTTTTTCCTCTTCATAATTAGGTTTTTTTTTCTCTTCTGTAGTTTCAAATGTTTTCAGTGGGAAGGAGCAGTGGTAAAAGAGAGTCTGTCATGTATGAAGCAGTGTGATAAATATAAAAATCCTGCCTTCCCCAGCTTTAACTTGACCTCCTTCACTCATTCATCATTCCTGTCGTACCCTTTTTCTTCGATTTCCCTCCCCGTTCACTAACCACCTTTTATCCATCCTTCACTTCCTCCTCTGTTTGAGCTTTTCCTGTTCTCCACACTGTTCCCTCCATCCTTCATCTCCTCCTCCTCCTCCCCTCTCTCGCTCTCTGTCTGCTGTCAGTGTAGATTTACCTCCACTGCTGTCAGTGCTGACATTTCACTGCAGCGATCCTCTGAGACACTAACAGGTCTTGTCATCACCACTTCACTTCCTCTCCCCTAAAAACCATCTTTCCTCGTTACTTTCCACCATGGTGGTGTAAAAGCCCGTCTGTTGTTGTTGTTGTTGTTGTTGTTTTTCTGAAAATTCCTTGGTCTCTCTCTTTGTGTGTGTGCGTGTTTACAGTCAGACGCTTCAGGTGAGGATAATCGATGATGAAGAATATGAGAAACATGAAAACTTCTTCATTGTGTTAGAGGAGCCGCGCTGGCTGAAGAGAGGAATTTCAGGTATGTGCGTATGTGCAAGTGTTTATGCAACTAACTGTTTTTTAGAGCTGCAACTAACGATTATTTTCATAGCCGATTAATCTGTTGATTATTTATTCGATTAATCGTTTGGTCCATAAAATATCAGAAAACCTTAAAAAATGTTGATCGGTGTTTGTCAAACCTGGAAATGATGAGGTTCTCAAATGTCTTGTTTTGTCCACAAACCAAAATTATTGACTTTTAATGACTTTGTTGTTATCCAGAGCAAGGAAGTGAAGAAAATGTTCACATTTAAGAAGCTTAAACAATCGGAAATCTTGTTAATCATGGAAAAAGCTTCAATCCGATTAATCTATTATCAAAATAGTTGTCGATTAATTTAGTAATCGGTTAATAATCGATTCATCGTTTCAGCTCTAGTGTTTTTTTGTCATCTATCTCATTTATATAAAAGCAGTTTGGTTTCATTTTCCACTTCTGACGATACAAACAGGAAAAAAACACCATATTTAGCTTGAACGGTGTCAAACAGGTGTAAACACACACACCCAGTGCACGTCACCTGCATGGCCCCATCTTGGCTGCTGATCCAGTGTTATATTAGCTGACGTGTTAGTCACCTGAGTCCAGAGTGTCTCACCATCTGTTTCAGGCTGAGCCCCTCATGTCTCTGACGTGTGAAGTTCCCTCGTGATTTTTTGGCAGTTAAATTTAGGTGTGCGTTCTGAAAGTGTGTGTGTAAAGTGATAAAAAAAAAAATATATAGATATATATATATCTATATATATATAGATAGATATATATATCTTCTGAACTTGTCACACCACAGGAAAAGTTGTTAGTGACTACGACTAAAAATAAACCATTTAAAACATTTAAATTTAAAAAATAAACCGTTTAAAAAAAAATTAGGTTTCAAATCATTTAAATTCAGCAACATTCTGTTCTCTGACGTCAGAGAGCATGTGTGTTGGAGACACACACACACACACACACTGGTTTCCATGAGGACATTGCATTGACTTACATTCATTTCCTGGAGACTTACTCTAACCTTAACCATAATTATTACTGGCCTAATCCTGACCCTAACCTTAACCTCACCCTGACCTCGGCCTAACTTTAAAACACCTTAAAATGTAGTCATTTACGTTATTATGATTTTCTTGATCACCCTGTGTGGTGTCTGACAACTATTACAGAAATTTGAAGTGCTTGTGGTTAATGCAGACATGTTGTCATGCTCTGTGAGGACGTCCCATGAGTTCTGCACTTGAGCTTCTCGTGAAGTATGAAAAGTCCCGGCACAGAACTAACTTTGTTCTTGTTCTTGCCACCTTGAGAAAAAGAACACATTTCTCTGTCCTTGCGGAGTATGTACAGACCCTTAGAGCAGCAGGTCACCACTGCGATGCCATGTGTTGTTTCCCCACGTTGAATCTCTCTCTCATTTCCTGTCTGTGCTTCACTGCAGCTCAAATAAATACAGAAATGTGTGCTCCTGTTCCCTCTTTAGGACCTTTTCTGGCATAAACACTGACCTTGTCAGTTTAATCTGATCTCACGGAGCAGTGAGCAGAGTTTATGTGCAGTTTTGACGTTTTTTTTGTTGTGTTGAAATCTGAAAATGTCATTACTCACTTCTCTTATTTTCTGGTTTCATCCACAGCTCTACTGCTCAACCAAGGTAAGACCATCTGACTTTTTCCCATCTCATCTAAGGTCAGGATCAGTTAATCTGCAGATGATGTCCCTGATCATTCAATGAAACTCAAGTTTAATATGAAATTAAAGCAGCAGACAAAAATGTAATTCCAGCTGAATGAAAAAGCAGTGATGAGTGTCACTTATGTCTGAATCACAGTGAATCTGAACAGATGCTCTGCTGCAGTGTTTTGTCCACACAGCCTCTCGCCTCTATCACTCAGACAGGACATTATTTACTCCGTCCTGCACTGTAATAGCCTGGCTCACATTTCTGGCATCTCATTCAGCCCGGCTCACTGGAAACATGGCTCTTTTGTCTGTTTGAAGCCACAGCCTCTGTGGACTTCACAGCACAGAACAATGGCACAGTCCGACAGTAAATGTTTACATGCCAGGTTTGTTGAGTGCGCTGCTGCTGCTGCTGCTGCTGCTGCTGTAGATAATTTGTGTTTGTGATCTTTGTTCAGGCATACGAGGCTGCCATTCTTGTGCTTCTTTATCATATAACCGTTTTATTTTTTTATAATTATATCCTATGCCTGTGTGGGAGGCAAAAGAGAGAGACCAGCTTACAGGAAACTTGATCTCAGATTTGATAAGATATATATATATCATGACATAACCAGCAATAAAGGGATATTTTTGGGGGGTTTTGGAGGTGGTTCTCCTGGTAATCTTAAAGCAGATTTATTTATATTGTCTGTGAATTTTGGGTCACAGATCTCACTTTCTGCCACCGGAGTGCAAACTGCTCAGCTTCCATCTGAACTGAGTGACGATCAGAGGCAGAGAGAGTAGAGTGAGGACTCCCGGTGGTGATCATGACTCATAATGACACTCACCATCCTGGAGACATTTACTTGTTCTCATTCAGAATGGAACCCCCCTGTCTCATTATGAAAAGACAGAGTAATGCAGCATAATAACACACCATCCCTGCAGCCACACACACACACACACACACTGTGCTTCTATTAGAAGCCTCAAACTATGTTTAAATCCCATTATGTACGACCATCTCTTTGTTAACAGTTTTACAGCTGTGACACAATATCTGATTGGCTCATTTTCTCCTTTAAGTCTGTAACATGAGCCCTGGTTGGTGCGGTTGCTGTTGCTCCCCTGTCAGCAGCAGATCAATAAACACAAACTGGGCCACATGTCAGTATTAATTCCTTCTTCCTGCAAGTTGCTACGCTCTCTCACTCTCTCACTCTCACTCTCTCTCACTGTCTGGGTGTTAAAGTGGATCAGTGTTATCTTAAGGCTCCAGGTTGAGTTTTGTAAAGAATCGTCAGCACATTTGTCTTCATATCATCCACAGTGGCTCAGCAGACTTTGTTTCATACCTTTTTCCATATAATAGAAGAAGAATCCTGGAGTGATGTGAGCAATAGTCACTTTGTTGGGACATGAAAAAAGTAGCAAACGTCAATCTTCTACCACTTTATCCTCCACGTGAGGGTCGCAGGGGGCGCTGTGCCAATCTCAGCTGACATAGGGCGATAGGCGTTCACTCACACACCTACGGTCAATTTAGAGTGTCCAATTTGCCTAATCCCTAAATCTGCATGTTTTTGGATTGTGGGAAGAAACAGGAGAACCCAGAGAAACCCCTCGCACACATGGGGAGAACATGCAAAGCATATTCCTAAAATATCATGGATTTAGGCTCTCTTTTTTTCCCCTTGCCCATGCACACTCAGCCCTATGCCCCTCTGTTTTACGTTTTCACGTTTCCCAATGAGTGCGGGTGAAGAGTACAAGCTAACTGGTGCTCCAAACGGACATCTTTCATGGGCGCACTTGATTTTTCCTCCTGCTGAAGGTGCACGCACAGTCAGCTTTATGCAACTCTCAATACAACCACACCTTAGAAAGAACTGATCTATCCCTAACTACAGTGAAATAAATTCTATCATCAGCTTTTTGGAGGAGACTGCAAAAAACAGCTCATGACTAATAATTGGTTGGTTTAAAGTCGGGACCTAAATGCCCTTGAAGCGCCCCTGGTCACATTATGTAAGACACTAAGACTAAACCCAACAAAAATCAGCAGATCACAGTAACACAATGTTCCTGTCTGTTTCTCTCTGTCTCTCTCTCGCACACACACAGATGAAGTGTTGCTGTGCAGCTCTAAATAAAATGGTGAAACAACACAATCTATTATTTATTGAGATAGATCTTGGAAATAGCTGATATTTTTGTTTCCTTCACATCCCCAACATCTCTCTCTCTCTCTCTCTCTCTCCCTCTCTCTCTCTATCTCTCTCCCTCACCCACAGAAGGAGTGGAGGGGCAGATGAGTGCTGAGGAGGAGGAGGCCCGCAGAATCGCTGAGATGGGGAAGCCCATCCTGGGGGAGCACAGTCGCCTGGAGGTGGTCATTGAAGAGTCATATGAATTCAAGGTGCATCATTCATTTTTAAACTCATTTTAATCTACTCTCCTGTGGCGGAACAGCGCCCCCATCTGTTCAGGTTCACCAACATTGCCAATCTATTACTTCCTCAAAAGAACAGTGCCCGAACAAAAAGGTCACGCACTCTAATCCATATAATGCCCATAACGCTCTACTTCTCTGGCAGCATTACATAATTCACGTCTCTACTCTGTTTCAAACCCATGAACCCTCTCAACAAGCAAACCTAATATGGCTTTGAATTATTGAGAACATACAAGTTGCCTTTGATGCTTGCCTGAGGCATTCGAGATTCGTTCTCTCAGGTCGTGCACAGAACACTGCTGTGTTCCACAGAACAAAAGCTTCCACTGCACTCCAGTGTGCACCAGAGCAACGTCAGAGGAAGTGGTCTGCAACTAATCCATATATTTCAAATGTGTGGACTCAGGTGTATTTTTTTTAATAAGATCGCCGTTCACCATCACGCAGGCCAGCAGAGAGTGCACACCACTCAAAACCATTCAATTACTTTACAGGAATAACAATTCATCTGAAGGGAAGTCTAATCCATTTTCTCCAAATCTCATAATCAAAATACTGATTATGATTAAGATAAACATCTGAGTGCTTCAGCTTAAAATGAAATACTGGCTCAGGTTTATATACCGTAGGTTGCTAATCGAAATCCCAGTGAATCCCAGTATCAATGGGAACAGGGTTGGGGGATATATTCACAACAATATAGCCATTATTTTTAGTATTTGCCCACAAAGCAATTGTTTTTACGTACAATAACAAATAAATCATTATGTCGCCGTCTCTCATGTTAGAGAAGTAAGTGTGTGTGTGTGTGTGTGTGTGTGTGTGTTTCATCTTAGTCTCAAATGTATTCAGACAATAAAAACGCCGTGGTTTTATCAGCCTCTGACTCTGAGCCCCTCTGACACAAAATATGAGAAAACATAAACGCTCATCGGGACAGAGGAGGCAAACAAATAAAACATCTGTTTTAATTTCAGACTGTAAAAAAACAAGTGGGAGCATGGACTGTTGGAGAATTAACAGCAGTCGGTCAGAGCTCACAAAGAGAGCAAGCGCTAAACAAACCTGTCGTCGGTTTTATCACACTATCGTAATTCAATGTTCTCCTGCTCTGTGTGATTACTGCGTCAAACTGGTCCTGTGTGGAAATATAATCCACGCTGTCCCTTATGATTTGTGCCCAGTGAGAATAAATTTCAGGAATTGTGCAATTCGGGTTGATTGGTTTTTAGATCAATGTGAAGAGCCTCATTTATACCAGTGTGTGAATTGGACAGCAGTGTGTGTGTGTACTTTTTTATTTTCATTTACTACTTGAAATTGTCAACAAACACACAGCTCCAAACGAACATGAGGGTTTTTTCTCCACTATTCTCATACAAGAAATCTCATTTACTAAAATGAAAACACAGGAATATAGTATTTACTGTCACTTTGGGGTTAGGCTTGTCGGCTTTAATCACCTTATTAATCGTGATGTTATCTCCAGTTTGTTGATAATAAATGCAAACAATTTTCCATATGGAATATATAAAAAACAAGATATAACTTAATAAACTGGTGGATTTTTACTACCTTTCTATAGTGACGCAGGCTTGTTGTTTCCCTGTTTTTCCGGTTCCTGTGCTAAGCTAAGCGTGATGGAGGAGCGTGGAGATGATGTGTGTTTTACTTTTGATTGACAGAGCACCGTTGACAAGCTCATCAAGAAGACCAACTTGGCGCTGGTGATCGGCACACACTCATGGAGGGAGCAGTTTGTGGAGGCGGTCACTGTCAGTGCAGGTGAGCTCAGTGAGTGAGTGAGTGAGTGAGTGAGGACACACTTGCAGATGCTTTACTCTTAACTGTTGACTTTCACTGTTCACAGATTAGTGGGTGTTTATAACTCATTATGTTGAATTGTACATCAGGACAGAGTCTTTCTAAGAAAGTCTTGCTCCTCAGCAGCCATGTTGGTCAGCAGTTTCCACTAAAAAAGACCATGCTCCTATCTGAATGAATGGGGAGAGAGCCAGAACTTTTACCTAAAACAACTCTGTGATGTCATTATTTCAGAGAATTAAGGAAATCCTTTGGACAATAATAACAAACACATCTCACTGATTCTCAAACATGAGATATTTGAGGGAGAGGAATTTAATTAATCAACACCACCATCTACTGGAAGTAAAGGTTCACTACAGCGGACTCTTTATGTAATTTGATTATACTGTAACCTCACAGTAGTTACAGTTGTTTAAGTTGTTAGCATTCCCCTTCCTACATCACAAAAACACATTTTAAGAGAAATCTTTAGTTTTCTGTCTCTAGTTTGACCACGTTTGAGCAGATAATGGGTTTGACAACACCTTGAACTAAATGCATTGGCTATCATTTACACACAACAGACAGCTGTTAATTTTGATGACATTATAAACATTGATTCATGTTTGTCTCCCCTCAGGTGATGGTGATGATGATGACGAGGAAGGTCGTGAGGAACGCCTTCCCTCCTGTTACGACTATGTCATGCATTTCCTCACTGTCTTCTGGAAGGTTCTGTTTGCCTGCGTCCCACCCACAGAGTACTGGAATGGCTGGGCCTGTTTCCTAGTCTCCATCAGTTCCATCGGTTTCCTCACTGCCATCATCGGAGATCTGGCATCGCACTTTGGCTGCACCGTGGGGCTCCGGGACACTGTGACCGCTGTGGTGTTTGTGGCACTGGGAACATCCATTCCAGGTGAGTAAACATCATCAAAGAAAGTGCAAACGGTCACTCAGGTGAGATATTTAGAATAAGTTAACACGCATCAATTAGTACCTCTGCATCTTTATTACACACCCGTGGTGAACGCACACAAGCAGCGGGCAGCTCTTATCTGCACCCGGGGAGCAAAGGAGGATTTCTCCTCTTGATTTCCTTATTTTGCCGTGTAATGTCTGTAAAGAACTGGAATTTTCTGCTGATGTCAATGAATCACTGGTCCTTCATTCTGTGTGATTTGACCAGTTTCTCAAAGCTTTTCATCGACCAAAACACAAAAAGTATCTATCAAATCAGGTCCATGTTTTAGAAAATACAATGTTATTGTGTATTTGGCCTGAAGGATATTTTAAAGCAGCAATTCAATTATTAAATTAAATCTAAAAATCTATTAAAGTATTTATGTTTAAAGCTTAAAGCTGTAGTATGCCACTTTTAAATTCAGAAACATTCAAACCATTTTCCACAAGAATCTCTCTCTCTCTGTTCCTATAGCAGTGTTTTGTTTTTGTGTCTGTGGTGACACAGACCGATGCATTTTACATCACAATTGTGGGGGGAAGGCAGAAGCACAACAGCTACGCTATTAAAGCAATATGGCAGTGCACTTTAGGTTAAGTAATTAACCCCAGTTCTATCAAACATGAGTGAGTCAGTGAGAATCTGAAAGAGAACAATTAGAATCTGGACTGGACTCAGTTGAGGTAAGTCTGGGGTTGTAGAGACACTGTCAGTGTTTTGGTAACAGACATTACACACTGGAACTATAAGTTTTATAATTTTCCCTTGAAACATGTTGAAAAAATGTATTCAAATCCTCTACACGTCACCTTATGATACAGTAAGAAATACAATCAGTCATTTGGACCACAATTTGCTGGCAAACCTGTTGCTAACTGATGTGCCTACGTATCTGCATGGTTCATTGTGATGATGCCACTCCTGGTGTCTATATCTGTACCACGTTTCTGTATAGTCCAAGTTTAAGTGTAAGCACCAAAGCATTTCCATTCACTGAATTATTTTATGTTATTACAAGGTGGCTTTTGTTATGTTTAATGATATAATGTATTGTTCAATTGATTTGCAAGGAAAATTCACATCCCACTCTGAGACACATGTGTTTGTGTATTCTATGTTAAGGACAATATTCTTGCCTCATCTTGCAGCGCCATCTGTTCCCCTTGAATCTATGATTTACTCTTTCCATCTCTTTTTATCATCCCAGACACCTTTGCAAGCAAAGTGGCCGCCATGCAGGACCAACACGCTGACGCATCTGTGGGAAACGTCACCGGAAGCAATGCTGTCAACGTTTTCCTCGGGATCGGCGTGGCCTGGACTGTGGCCGCCGTCTACTGGAAAATCAAGGGGAAGGAGTTCAAGGTCGACCCGGGATCACTGGCTTTCTCCGTCACACTCTTCACCATCTTCGCTTTCATCGCCATGGGCGTGCTTATGTTCAGACGCCGACCCTCCATTGGCGGAGAGCTGGGCGGCCCGAGGTCGTCCCGTATCCTGACCACCATGCTGTTTTTTGGCCTGTGGTTCCTCTACATCCTTTTCTCCAGCCTGGAGGCCTACTGCCACATCAGCGGCTTTTAAACAGGAGATGGCGAAAGGTTCTAGAAGAATATTGCACAAAAAAAGGACACATATACGTTTACACTAAGTCCATCCAACAACATGAAACACGTGTAGGGTTCATCTGTTTGATAGGGCTCATTACAGCCTGGAGATGTCCTGCTCTTTGTTGCAGGGATACTCAAAAACTTCAGATACATGTACACATGCACGCAAACACACACACACAAACACACTTTATATGTACAGATGTAGGAAGATCTTAACAAATACATGCACAACTAATGACAAGATAAAGGGCGAGAGGAAGTGTTTGTGAAGGGCTGAGAGAGGGGTGAGACGAGAAGCTACTGGATGATAGAGAGACAGTGGCTGTGAGGTTGCAGAGTGGAAGAGAGGCTCGGCCTCTAGAGTGATGTAGGTTTAATTTGGATCCGAGCGAAGGGAACAGAAGGACAGGTCTGTTAGTGTTAAAATGGAACAGGAACCTGTGAACACACTGAGGACAAACACCACCGTGTACCTCCTGCCTCTCGTCTTTATCACCACAGCACCACGTTTCCTCCCTGAGGAGGTGGAAGAAGGAGTCGAATGTTTACAATAACAATAACATTGCGTTTGCTAACTTACATGAGATCTTATAAAGTGGTGATGCTTGTCTAGTTGTACAGACGTAGACAGTTGCTGTAAATAGTTAAAAAAAAAAAAGTTTACATATAGTGTGTAGTGTTTTCAGTGGATGAATAGCTGTGCCTACAGCTGCGAGAAACAAAACAGAGGGTGGAAATGAATGAACCCCCTGAGATTGAGAAGCTGCTTTCCTCTCTCAGAATCAGAAAGAAAAATCAACCACTAGATTTCTGTTCCTTCTTCTCTTTTTCAATGTTTTTTAATGCACAGACCAGATCACAAACATTAGAAAGGGGAAGAAGACAGAATGATAAACGGACTAAAAAAATGCTAAATGTTAAAACAAATGTTTTTTAAAGAGTCAAATGTCATTCAGATGTGTCTCTTAGTGCTTTGTGCATCAGACTGAAGGATAATCTTTTTGCATGTGTAGGCACATAATAATTCGCACATACTGTATACTAAAGGGAATGAATGACATCCCTGCATAAGTCTCATTAAGAAACGATTAGCTCGCTGTGTGTGTGTGAAACCCTGGACCGAGGTCCAGTCATCAATCGTCACAGTGTCACAGTGCTTGTGACAGACTAATCCATTCATGTGGCATGTATGCTGACAGACTAACCCTCTATCTGCAGTGACGGCAGCACAACATGCATGAACGGTCGAACAAGACTCAACAGTGTTAGTTTATGTTAAGTCTCCTTATAACCAATGATTAGAATATTGATCAGGACACTGGATTCTGCTTCAAAACAGCTCCCATACAATGCCTTAAGGAAACCTCTCAAGTAGTATTCAAACTGTCCAGGCTGTATTTCGTTTTAATGTATGTGTGTTGTGTTTCGACAAACTGTGCGATGTGACACTGGATGTCTCTTGTCCCTTTATGTCCTCCAGCTATGCTCAGCATGTTAGTTCAAACAGGAGAGACTTAAACTCAAACATTTTAGCCATGCATTGTGCAGAAAAGTAACACGATAGTAATTTAATGATATTTGCACTTAGACCGAGGTCAAGCTAAGAGGGGAACTAGAGCATGACTGATTAGTGAGTCCACAATAAATGACAATGATGCTAAAACCTCCTTAAAGATCTAGTTTGTAGACTTTGGGGAGGGTCTATCAACACTGCACACGCTACATACCCACAGTGGAAATTCCACAACAGTCCTAGTCACTGGTCCTTTAATAAATTTATGATCAGCTAAGTACAAGAGACTGCTTGATCAGAAGCCATCTAAGGAGACCCCGTGCCAACCGGTTGCTGCCATAAGTGTCATCATTTCAAAAAGAGACAGAAGGTGTATGCACATGCAATTTCAACACTGGCTGCTGGGCAGGACCAACAAAACCACAAGTAGCAAAAAAAATGTCTGCACACCAGTTGTTGCTCTCCAATAATTTCAAAAAGAGACAGTTGTGGGTGAGATTGTGTTGTTTGAAGTAATTAGATTAATTTTTAGCAGCAGAAAAATAAGATGATTGTCAGTTCACCACTAACAAGATGTAGTTTTGCCAGAACAGCTTCTGACAACTATTAATACACAAATATAAAACAATATCACCTTCCATTTGTGCGTTGGTCTTATGTGTTTCCGCAGTTGGTGGTCTAGGGCCCCACCCAGGTCCCTTTTGCCTTGGGCCCCCAAAATTCCTTGGATTGCCCCTGCTCTGTGCTAACACAGTAAATTTACTGGTGCCCAAACAAACGGCAGATCAGAGAAAACCACTGAATCACAGCAAGCCGGATCCCCTCTGATTTACTGTGACATCTACACAGCGACGTTTATGGCTGAAAAGTCAGAGCATGAAAAATGTCCAACTGTGCGATATGTTAAATATTAGCAGGAACCTTTTATACACAAGGGAGATTCATCATGTCGTCTTAATCTAATATCCACTGCCTGACATCAGCCACGGTAATACATCTTTCTTCACCCACAAATGAAAAGTGCTACACAAGTGGAAATTGTTACTGTTATTCTGCTTGATAATATCAGAAAGATTAGAGTCGTACACCCGTAACTGACTATTCTTTGTAGACTTTCTAAAGCCAGTTTTGTATCTTTTCCTTACCGATAAAGCTGGGGTACTTTTTTGTACTTCTAAACAATGTTTAGAGTCGTATCACTGTGTTGAGTCGCTGTTGTAGATCACATCATACTGAAATTTGATGGATTAGATTTTGATATATTTTCCACAGAGAAATTTCCCCTTTGAACTGCTCAAACAATGTACTGCATCATAATCTCATCGCATTTAGCCGAAGACTGTTTGTGTCTGTGTTACTAATGTATATTTCTTCTCATGAGACTATTTAGATGTTTATTTATTTATTCACAAGAAGATTATTTATCCAAGGATAAGCTGTTCCGCAGGTCCTTGATGCTTTGGAGACTCAATCAAGGAGTGTGGTTTTAATGTGCAATACAGGCAAAAAAAAAAAAAAAAAAAGAATCTAACACGTCTTATGTCTTATTTCATTTGTGGCTTTGACAAGAGGTCAGTTAAAGGAATAGTTTTGGGTTTTTGAAGTTGTAGCCACACTTTCAAAAAAACTTGAACCGTCCCTTTAACACGGTTATTTTTGCTGCAGTGTTTGTTGTCACCCTCCATCAATGTACATTTCTTAATCCAGCCCTGAAGGAGGAGGGTTGAGTGTAAGTAGCATGTTTACATGAAGAAACAGTGTGGAACATCGACAGTGTGATTGTCAGTCTTGGGTTGAGCTAAATGTGTTGTAGATAGTGATGGAAGAGGTGAGTGAGGTCGTAACAACAGAAGTCGACTCACTGAACCACCGAGATTTCTCAACACACACTTTGATACACACACACACACATCTCTGCTGAACTCGTGTGGCATCAGTGACTGGGTTAACAGTGATCAGGATGAATCAGATCTGATCATGATTCCAGCTTCAGTCCTGCAAAAATGTGACCCACGTGTGGCTCAGCACCCAGAAACTGTACTGTCTACAATGTTCCGTGTTTCCATGAACTTCTGTACTAACTTGTCAGGCTTTGGCCTTTGCTGTTCTGTAGCTAGATGTGATGCCTCCCCCCAAACTAGACTCTCTCACCCCTCTGTCCTTCCCTCCCTTCCCCATGTGTTTCTGTGTTTGCCTTCCCCCCATATTCCTCTGCAGATGCATGATGAGTCTCTGTGTACGTGTGTTAGCAGCATGGTCTACTGTGATGGACACCTATAGGCTCTTTTTATCAGGTTGATTCCCCCACAATCCCAAACACTGGAGGAGCTTTATGAAACAGAATGAGCAGGTGGCACACATACGCAGACACAAGTCTACATTTACACTGAACAGAAACACACACTCTCTCTCTCTCTCACACACACACACACACACAGAAAACATTTATGGAATCAGTGTCTGCTGCATATTCCTTCTTACCTCGGTGATCTGTAATAAAGAGAGTCCACTTTGTTGTGTCAAGGCTACGTCAGGTAGTCATTCTTTCTGTTTGTTGTACAATATTTCTGTGTCTGTGTTGGTGCCCCCCCTCCCCCCTTCTCCCCCCTCTGCCCACTCCAGGTCTTGCTCTTCTATGTGTCTCTTTGTGAACTTTTTCCCTGTGATGAAGAAAAAAAAAAGCTTTCTGCCTGAAACTTTGTAGGGAAATAATGATTGAAGTTACTACAATATCATGTAATAGTCATAAACATTTATTCAATGCTGTAATAAATTATTAACGGAAGATATAAAAGTTTTTTTTTAATGAAATATGGAAAAAGAACCTTATAGAAAAAAGTAACAACTTGTTTTTGAGAACATGGCATGTGATGTAATGTGTTACTGAAAGAAAATGAAGGTCTTTAAGCAAGTGACGTTGACCTTATTTGAATATAGTTTATTTATTTTCAACACGTTTGCGTTGTCCGAGTTGTTATTTCCGCACCAAACACAGGGCTCATAGAGTCAACACTGCACTTTTTATTGATTTCTGTCAAGAAAAATGTATGGGAAACTACAAATTAAACCTTTTTTTACTTAGATACTTTTTTATCTTAGATATTTACTTAGATTTATCCAGCCTATACTACACTAAGACTTATTGTAAATAAAGTTATTCCGTTGACTTGAATTGATTTGCATTCAGTGAGGCATACTCAGAATCCTCATTTGGAAATTCACACAATCTACTGTATGTACATGTTTACGTTCACATTGATTAACTTGTTAAAGGTTGTGTTCATTTGCATCTGCATGACAAGAAGTTTCAATTGTAAAAAGCAAGCTTAATACATCCTGTTTTCATATAAACTCCATACATTCAATACAGTATTAGTTATAGTGTAATTTTTGCTACAGACAAAGAGATTATTAAAACAAAACAGTTGGTCAAAGTCAAGCATTTATTTTATAACAAGTGTTGTACGTTTGACCATCAGTATAATAATCAGTATTTTGTTGATACACAAACTTAAATATTTTAGTGAAATTGATCTCCAATAATGTTAGCTACTTTAAAAGTGACATAAGTGAAGTTGTTGCCTGATTTTATCTCTAGTCAGGACACACATGTTACTTTCAGATATCACACTTCATGCATTAAAGGCAGGGCAACCTGGACAAGTTATATGTCAAAAAGTGCTGTTCAATAGTGTACTGAGTGATGTGACTTTTCAATTGATAGTTTATGATTAATCTAACTGTCTATGGAACCACATACTGTGTTGCAATAGATAAATGATCCAAAGTTAAAACAAGACAAGAAAAAATACTTTTCGGGTTTACCTGGTATTTTAATACATATTACAGTTTTTACAAAATCACAATTTGAGTTTTATTATAGTGGAGCGATCTTTATTTCGAAAGGATTCACCGGAAGTTCATTTGTGCGCAGATGTGGAAGTCACGCGGATACATCCCGGAGTAGCATTTCGTTGCTGGTGGCTAACCCCGGTCACCCGCGGGACGCACGTTGGGAGATTTGCTATTTTGGTGGTTTAATGTTGGTTAATTTGCTAAAGGGCGTTGTTAAAGGTTAGTTAAAACCCCGGGTTTCTGTTTGAGGGGACCAGAGCTTCACTGGCGCTTGGAGCGGCGTCACAAATCAACAGAACAGCGGAAGAAAGGTAACGCGCTAACGCGTGCAGACGCCATTGTTTATGAGCGGGTTAGCAGCGAGGCCTGAGGCTAATCCACGGATTTGACCGCCTGTTGCTCACAGATGAAATCTATATTATCATAATGTTGACTTGCATAGTTGTTTATGTGAGTATCCACGTACATTCATGCGATTAATTTAAACGACAATTTAACAGAAATTGCCTATTGGTCTTGTGCTGGTAACCGATACGAACCTGTGCACACACGTTTAGCAGGAGAGACGACATTTTAATGTGAAACATAGCGTATATGGTTTGCTTGACACGAAACTAATAATGATACCGTGAAAACCGCCAATACCAGAAAGGCAGCAAACAAGCAGGAGGAGCCATGTGCCCTCGCTGGCCCCTCAGAGGCTGCAGTTTCGGTAGGTTTGCCAACAAAGTTAATGCATAACCAAATTCTGATTAAATGCTTAGCGTCGTAATGTTACGGGTGAGTGTATTGCACCAGTACAAAACAGGTTCAGTTGTACGCTGGAAGCAAACATTCAGATAAAAATGTGATATAAGAAATTACGAAGTAACAGCGAAATGCTGATACTGTTTTAAGGAATGACAAATCTAGTCAAATGGTGATCAAAATAAAGGTAAATTAAATGAAGATAAGTTGGTATAAATTATTATACAAGTAATTAGAATAAAAGTGCGATGGAAATCAACTGTATTATGTTGGGGTTGAGAGGAACTTAGTTTAATAATATGAAACAGCCTAACATGTAAACACGTGTAGTTGAGCTGCTGAGTTGTCTTTAATGTTTTCTCTCATCGTTTGCTATTGAAGAATACCTTTTATCTTTAATGTTGCTGGTAATACCCTGAATGGGCTGTACCTTTTCATTTATGAATTGTTGAAATCCCCACTCGCCCTTTCCCTCTAATAGTCACTCATTTTAAACCACATTGTAAAGGTAATTGTTGAGTTGCTGATTTTATTCAGCAGCTCTAACTCAGACACTCTCTAGAATTAATTTCTGAAACATCTTATGAACTCCATATGGTCTGGATTTGGTTTTAGAATATATTTACTTGTAAGGTGTGTGCGATTGTATCATTCAGGTTCAGAGAAAGTATCTGTATTTGAACGTACATGCTTGATATCTATGTTCCCTTTATCCCATCAGGTACGGAGATATGTCCTCCTCCCACTACTCCTCTTCACGTAGCTCATCACGAGCCACTGACTGTAAAGTCTATGTGGGGGACCTGGGCAATGGTGCTGCCAAGGGAGAGCTGGAGCGAGCATTCAGTTATTATGGTCCACTGAGAAGTGTTTGGGTGGCGAGGAACCCACCTGGCTTTGCTTTTGTGGAGTTTGAGGACCCCAGAGATGCAGAAGATGCTGTGAAAGGCATGGATGGAAAGTGAGTCGCCATATTTCCAATACTAGATGTTTTTGTGTTAACATGTAATAAAAGAAAAAAAACATACGCAAGTATGCCAACAAAACACTGTTGTGGGGCTTCATACCTCTGTGCTAGGCTTTATTGTCTGAATTAAACAGTAAAAAAATGTTGGACAACATTTCAACACAGATGTACTCTGGTGGCTTAGATTAATACTGCCATCTTATTTATTTTATTTATTTTTAAGGGTCCTTTGTGGCTCCCGTGTTCGTGTGGAGTTGTCAACGGGCCTCTCCAGGAAAGGCCGTGGGCGCCCCAGCCGACGCCAGTTTGACCCCAATGATCGTTGTTATCAGTGTGGAGACCGAGGCCATTACGCATACGACTGCTACCGCTTCAGCAAGAGAGGCCGTCGCAGCAGGTGACATTTGTTGCTCCGATGCAAACCGTTTTCGCCATCCTGTTGCCATCAGTGAAAGACAGACATTAATAGATTTTCTATCTTTCCATTCCAGGTCCCGCTCTCATTCACGCTCTCGCTCCAGATCTAGGTCCCGTGGGCGTCGTTATCACTCTCACTCCCGCAGCCGTAGCCACAGCAGGTAAGTTGGTATCAAAACAGTCTTGTCAGTTATGAAACTGTAACAGGAAATGTTCATACTTTTGTTTGTAATGCTGGTTGGGTTGTTGAAAATGACTCATAGTCTAATTTCCGAAGAAACATTTAAAAGCAACTGTCCTTCAAAAAAAGGATTTTATTATCAGCTGTTTGTCAGTGTTTATTCTGCAGATGACAATAATTGAGCTTTGTGTTTGTTCTGTTTGTCATTTTCTGTCTCTCCCTCAGGAGCCGTCGCAGATCTCCATCTTACTCCCGACGCAGGAGCAGGTGAGACCATAGCTTGTTGATCTATTGTTTGCCATTTTTTTCTCAGCTTTTGTTGTTGGCAAGGTATGTTTTTTTTCCCTTCTGCTGAGACAAATGCTTTTGGGTCAGTTAATTATTAACCACCTCTGGGATCAATTAAGTACACCTTCTGAGCTTGGGTAATGTCTTTTGCCCCCCTCTGGTGTGTATATAGTTTCCACCACAGCTGTAATTAAAAACATTTTATATTCTGTAACATTAGGTCTGGCTCTCCAGCCCGTTCCAAGTCCAGGACTTCTGTGAGAAGGTGGGTTGTGTTTAATGATACATCATTACAGTTTGCACTTAGAATGCAGTGATGTTGCAAACGCTTCTGTCCACATGATGCGGTTATACATGTTGAGAGATAATACAGCATAATCATGTATATACTAAAATTATTTATGCCTTTGTTTCTGTGTGCTTGTTTGGTATTTACAAGAGTAACAAACCAGTTTATAATTACTGTATTTACAGTATGTCACGATATGTTACATTACATGTCATTTAGCAGACGCTTTTATCCAAAGCGACTTAAAATGGAATTGAGTACAATCAGCCAGGGGTGGAGTCGACTATGACCATGATGTCTTTCGCACACATGGTACCAGTCTTAACCACTGAGCCACTCCACCCCCTATGTCTTCAGAGTCACTGTTTTCAGGACATTGAGTACATTTCAGTACATTTTTATTTATATTTTTGGATTTATATGGAAGTATCACTGTCACATTCAGCAAGTCATTGCAAACAAACATGGAGGATATTTTTTTTAATGAAAATTATTTTCATCTGTGACTGAGGTGTCAATGCAAAGAAATTTCCCCTGAGGTGTTTTGAAATTGCTTCATCACATTATGCTGCTGTGGGTCATAGTGGGTGATTGAAGAGCTGCCGCACTAACACTGCTGTCTCCATTAATCATCTGATACTTCATCTGATAATAGGTGATGCTGTTGCCATTGTTTTTCTTTTTTTATCTGAACTTGTCAGAATATGATGTGAGGTCTTGTGGGGTTGTGGTATTTGCTTGCTTTCCCACACAAATGGCTTAACTGTATAGATATTTCATTTTATCCTTCAGTTATCTCATTTAAGGTTTTTATTTTCTGCAGCCGCTCCAGGTCTCGCTCTCGTTCTGGCTCTGCTCCCAAGAGACGCTCTTTCTCTCGATCCCGCTCACGAACTCCACCAGCCAACCACAAGAGGAGCAGGTAAATGATCCGTCTAGATGTGTCATATTCTCTGAAACTGAGTGTAGCCTGTCTAATGAATTTTTCATGCTTGGTTTTACTGAGTCATTTAGAGGTGTATAACAGAGAACATGTTCCAGTAAGGTCTAGATGGTGCATTATAGATCTTAGAAATTACAATTCAGACCACAACTACCTTTCATTCATAGATAGGGTCAGTTATTTTTTAGAGCTAGGTGCTCTACCAGAGGCAGGGAGTGACCCTCCTTTCCGTGAGATCGCCAAGCTGCCGACAAATAACTGCCGTGTGACGATGAGAAGGACGGACGGACATTGACCTCTGCATCGTCTGCACAGAGAAGACCTGCAACTCCTGCCTCATCTTCTGTATCTGCTGCTGGCCAAAAATGGAGTGAGAGGGTTAGACAACAGGGATTTGAACCCCCTGTCTGATGTAGGGAAGAAAAATGTCATCTCTCTTGTGCTCTCTTTTCCAACAATCAAAAGCTCTGCATCTTTATTTAGCACTGTAAAAACCCTGTAGCCGTTAATTGGTGCTACTCGATTTTGAAAAACAGAGTACATGAAAGATAGTCACTGCACAACCTGTAGACTGTTCAGACCCAAAGCAGCTAAAACCAATGAGATGCATTAATATACTTCTGTTTCCCTTGATTTCGCTCACTTCAGGTGTAGGTTTCATTCTAAACAATGAATTTCGGCTGACAGATCAGGGGGGAAATTACTAGATTGCTATGGTCAGTTAGAAGTGTTCAATTTCAATTCCCTATTTTGAAATTGGCTAGATGTATGAACAGTATGCAGGAAAATCTTAACTGAGGTCAGAAAGAGCGACACCGTTAGTGTAACATAAAGCATCTTTGCAGCACAGTTTTGTTTATTTTTCATATTTTCTTTAAAGCGTGTGGTGGGAGCTGAGCACTACACTGACACTGCAGCTGATCCCAGGCCCAGGGTCTGCTAGCTGGCGGTGTGTACGTCCTGCAGGAGGGTGACTAAGCGCTGAGCTGAGATCAGCCTTCGCCTGCATCTGGTGTTAGACAGCGAGACAGAGGTCAACCTACCGACCGAACCCTCCCTGCAGTGAATGGGTGATCGCCTGTTCAACCGACGCACACGCTCAGACGAGATCAGACCGCGCACACATACAGTTGTTCTACTAGAGCCAGCCAGCCAGCCAGCCAGCCTTCAGATCTACCAGAGGGCTGACCCACACAGATCAGAGTTCGACCTCTACCTTTTTAATGCATTACCTATCTACCAGACCCCCTACCTACCTACCAGAGTTCTTCAGCCTCTGACTTAGCTTCTGAAAGAGAAATGAGCTGACGAGAGATCAGTCTTCAAGAGCCTCCCAGCGCAGTGTCTCTCCAAGTTGTAGTCATCCGTCCTTTCATCCTTCGCTTCTCTGTACTTGTTGTTTCTGCCACTGTCTCCAAAGGTAACCAAAAATCAAAAAACCCTGACAAGCTCATGTTGATGAAAGAAAATGCACAGACATGTATTCTGGGAAAAGTGGTGATAATTGAGCTAAAGTTAATCAAAAAGTTGAGCCTTTAAATCCGCTCTTTTCTAATGCTAAATGACAAATATTAGGATTTACAGCTGTTTACCTACTAATCTAGTATGAAACTTCATTCCTTTACTCACCATGATATGTCTCTAGCAGGAGAAACCCACACCAATATTCATGCTTTTATTCACATTTTAACCAAATTTGGTTTCTTGTTGGGACTGAGGTGGTGCCGATTGTCATCTGCCAACAGCTTCAGCCGTCTTTGTGTTTGGAAGAGTTTAGAAAATGTTCTCTTTGCAGCATTAGGTTGTACTGAGGCCACAACGCTACAGTAATGATTGCCAACTAAAGCCCCCTTTCCACCTATGGTCACACCTCAGCACGGTTTATGTTGGTTTTCCACTACAAAATGGTATCTACTCAACGTGGGCGGAGTCATCACTACACAGCTGCATGAAACTGCTGTGACTTCATTTTACACACGATACACAAACTAGTGACCTGTAAAGCAGTTGTTTTCAGTGTAACTGAATTATTAGAATCAATTAAAATATTTTTTCAGTACTTCCTCCATGACTGGATTACAGACGCCATCTGACACAGGCACTGGACTGAAATGCATGGGCAGGGCGCCGGTCGTGGTCGCGATCAGCAATGCTGTCGCTAAATACACCAGACTCCTGTTGAGATTTTAGACATTTCTTGTAATTGTTGGAGATTAACCCACGTTTTTAGGATTACGTCTTTTTAACTGATCTATAGTTCGGCATTGTTTGGGGTGATTCTTGTGTCGGACATTTGCTGTGACTAATCGGTGGCCGACAGTCTGCAGACGTCACGCATAGTATCGCCTCAGCATGCTTGGAACCTCGCCAGAGCAGGTATTAAAATAAGCACCAGTTACTAGTCGCTAGTGGAAGCAGTGGAATCGAACCAGTGGAAACACGCCAAAGGGGTCCAGGGCTAGCTGTTGGTTAAATTCCTTGCAATTATGAAAATATAAAAATATATAAAACAATTCTGTGTTGATTGATATTTTGCAAGACAGTCATGTAACAAATGCATCATGACATGTGTCTAGCTTAAAAAAAAAAAAAAAAAAAGGCGAGTAAAAGAATGAAGTTCGATGCTGGGCAAAGCACTGTTAAGTGAGCAGCTGTTAATGCTAATGTTAGCCATGTAGCACCTTTAACGTGCATGCAGGGTGGCTGTGTGTGTGTGTGTTGTGTATATGACTGAGTGCCAGAAGGATATGTTAAGCATTTTAACAGGCTGATATCAGTGGTGAGGCTTTGTCAGACATGGTCCTTTGTGTCATACATGTTGCAGCATCCCTACTGTTTTAGGCTGTTTTTCCAATGCAGTATGTATCTTCCACTTAGTACAGTAGAAATATGTGGCTTTTTAAATATAGTGTTTTCTCTGGTTAGGGCAGAGTGGTGTATTTGAAATGGTCAATGGTCTTAATGTTAGATCTGTAGCAGTATTGTTTGCCACACACCTGTAGCAGTTAATTTTTGTTACATTAGATGAATTAAGTACTAAGCTTGTATATTATGATTTTTTTTTTTCCCTCCTGATCATTCTTCCAGCCTCCCCTGTGGCAAGCTAACACTTGTCTGTTTCTGTTTCAGTCGTTCCCGTTCAGCAACTCCCCACCGAAGCGCTACGCCAGCAGCAGTCTGAGTGATGAAGCCCATTACATGCACACAAGCTGCAAACACTCTCCCTTACAGACAGACCCTTGTCCCCCCGCATAATGTCTGCTTTCACAGCCCCACCTACAACTGGTTTTGTTTTTTTGTACTTATCTGTCAATGAAGTTTAATTTTCTCTGCACTGCACGTTCCTGCAGCCTCAGATTGTTAAAACTTTGGTCAGTTCAGCAGACAGAAATCAGTTTCTGTTGAACACGGATTGTTTTAAATGTTGTCCTGCTGCTTACACAAGTCATCTTTCTCATAAGTGTAAAACACAGAAACTGTGTGGAGGTAATACTGAATGTTGCAGTTGAGTTTTAGCAGTGGTTTTGACCTGCTGTTTAGTAATATGCAGGTGAAGATTATCCTGTTGTTGCAGGTGAGAACATTGTATTGATAAACTGCTTTTATCACTGATGCTTAAATGTGTGATCCTTGAGATTTTTTTCCCTTGAGAGAGTAGGATTTTTTTTTTTCCACTCAATATTATGATTTGTGAGTTACAATACTGTTTTTCCACTCACAGTGACATAAATTGACACTTACTGGCCTGCATGCCTTTGAATATTACGTCACATTCCTACTGTTTGTTTTTGTGCTGCACTGTCCTTTTTACAAACCCTCATCAGCTTCCCTGCTGAAATATATATATATGATTTTTTTTTTCGTGTGTAGAGATTTCATTTCTTCCTCTGACTTTGATTTTAAAATAAAACAGTGCTGAAGTTTGAGTTCTGTAAGGGCTGCTTTAACTGTTTGGTTCTGTTTCTGGCTTCTGTGGTAAGGCAGTGACAGTTTTATTTTTGAATAAACCTTCAACATACCTCAGTGTCTTTATTTTTCTCTTATAGTTTTTTTATATTAAGGTTGGATCTTGAAATGCACAAGTTATCCTGTAGGATTTCAGTAGAAATATATTTTAAATACAATTACTGAGACCAAAGTAAAGGATCATTCAAAGTAATCGAAACAAATTTGTAGACTTCTTTTTTCAAGTTAATACACTGATGACCCAAATAATAACCGTGGCTTTGAAACCGATCGAATTGCGTCAAAGCCTGTTTAGTTTGTCTGTCCTGCTATTGGCTAATATTCGAATCCTAAGGTGATTGGCGGCTGTCAGAACCTATCACAACACAAGGTGGTGCTGCACAGGGCGTGGAAACCCGAGCTCCGATTGCCTCGACTTTTCCGTCCATTTCATTGCGTCGTCATTATCACCAGCCTTTTTATCCGGGACAACATGGCTACCGCAGCGGGTCGGTACTACGGCGAGGACGGCAGGGCCACGAAACGACAGAAAACCGACGGCATGGCCACGGTGAGTGGGTCTGTGTATGAGCCTCCCCGGGATTCGTGTAACGAACAAGCACACGGCTTGGTTCTACTTCGTTGGTTTAATTCATTCACATGAGAGGGGATAAGAAATATATACGCGTTAGTTGTTAGCTCTGAGTATGTCTTAAGTTGCTCGCATATTATCGTGATATTTTTCGTCTAAAACAATATACGTCTGTGTGGTTTAGAAGGGCCCATTAATGTGATGTTTAGTCGGAATGGTGTCGCGTGATGGCGGTTTCTCCGCGCTCGGGCCTCGCCTGTGCCCGGCTTTGTTCTCGCACCGGTATCGTTAGCGGTGAGCTAGCTGCTAGCCACACACCGTAGTCAGGTGATGGATGGCGGTTAGCATAAAAACAGCCGTCGCAGCATCAGTTTTCCCCCACGTTTGTTTAAAAACAAAAACGGTCTATATATTAACTATAGTTAGAATAAAACTCCATATCACAATAGGCATGTCGTAACACGCAATGTCAATTAACTGCCCTCTCCCGTTCCGACTCAGATGGACTCATAACTAGGCCCAGATAAACCCAGTAACTTATTCATCTGCTTCATTAGTGGAAACGATGTAATTTCTGGTACAATGCAATCATTCGCGTTCATTTGTCTATATAGTCAGTAGACCACAAGCCAATTTTCTCTGCGTGAGAGTAAACCACTTCGTCCTGTTGGAAAAAAGTGTTCAACAGCAAGAGAAAGCTTTGAACATCCCCAAATTACACCTACCTCCATGAGAGTTTGTGCAGATGGATTTTTTTTTATCTGTCCCCGATCCGACGCAGTGATTTTGACCAGCATCATCTCAATTTATCCCTATTTAAACCCATGTTTTTATACAATTAAGTTCAGTGGTTCCAGATGCTTAAATGTGTCTTTTCTGGGTTTGCACATCTGCAGGGATATGAAGATCCCCACAAGACCCTTCCGTCTGTGGTGGTGCATGTACGCGGTCTGGTCGATGGTGTTACAGAGGCTGACCTTGTGGATGCTTTGCAAGAATTTGGAGCGATCAGGTAGGACAAAATGAATAGGTTCATTTGTGTGTAAGGAGTCTATTTATGTAATTGTTGTGGACATTTTTTTTTTTCCTGGAAGAAGTTAAAAATAACATTTAAACCAGTGGTTGTCAGCGTTTGGTTTGGTTTAAATTCACCATAATGATACTTGTGCTTCTAGCTATGTGGTGGTGATGCCCAAGAAGCGTCAGGCACTGGTGGAGTATGAAGACATGAATGGATCATCCACAGCTGTGACCTATGCTGCAGACAACCAAGTTTACATCGCAGGACACCCAGCATTTATCAACTACTCCACCAGCCAGAAGATCTCCAGGCCAGGAGACTCTGATGACTCCAGGAGTGTTAACAATGTTCTTCTGTTCACCATCATGAACCCCATCTACCCCGTCACCACGGTAAATACAAAGAGACCTACCGTTAAATCACACTTCAAATTCAGAGCAGTGATGTTACTTAGACCTTACAAGGCTGCAGTAAAATTTCAGTACAGTCTGCAAATATTACTGTGTTATGGGTAATGCACCTGGAGTTGGATTTGAAGGTGCTGCGTCTTTAAAATGCACCAAAACAATTTATTTAATGATAATTGTGCCTGCCAACCACTCCACCTTTTTATCTGTTTAGCTGCTGTTATGTTCATGGGTGTGTAATGTAAATAAATGTGTATGCTGAATCAGTTAAAATTGGATGCATACAGACTCTTGCTGTACTGCAAGAATTCACAAAACATCATGTAGCTGTTGTGCTCTTTTATTTGACAATTCCCTCCATTCAGTGTTGTATTCATTTCTGTTTTACTTGGTAAATGTTCACAGGATGTTCTCTACACCATCTGCAACAACTGTGGGCCCGTCCAGAGAATTGTCATCTTCCGGAAGAACGGTGTCCAAGCAATGGTTGAATATCCTTTAACGTTGTCTGGCATGTGGCACTACTAGTGAATCAGCACTACACAGACTGAAACGGTTGACACTGGTTTCTGGTATCAATTTGTGATATCTGTTCCCAGGTACAAACAAACCTGTCTGATCGATTTTAAAATGTGGAACCCTAACCCATTAGCCCATGCATTTGTTTAAAGCAGTAGGAATAAAGGCTAGCAGCAAGAGGGCAGGGTATAGGTGGCTTTCTTTTATTGTAATAAACAATACAACAATGTCTGTTTTCCTTAACCTAACAATTTACATTTGACTCAGTGCAAAGTGCTCAGAGGGCCAAAGCATCTCTGAATGGTGCTGACATCTACTCCGGCTGCTGCACACTTAAAATCGAGTATGCCAAGGTATGTCCAGTGAGAAAACCGCTGCATAAACACGATCCTGTTGACGATGTGGATTTTTGAGTCAAAAGTAAATGTTCAAACTCAACGATAGCTGTTTAATTTGTGTTTCTTCAGCCTACTCGCCTGAATGTTTTCAAGAACGACCAGGACACCTGGGACTACACAAACCCCAACCTGGGAGGTCCAGGTAAAACCTCAAACACCAGAGCACATGCCAAGTGCCATACACACAGTTTGTTAGAGTTGAGAAGCCTCATGCTGTTAATTCACCCTTGCTGCCACTGTGGGGACTTTATAGGACACTTTCAAGTGTTGCTTTGGGATTTTTATACTTCTCAAGCGCACTCTGTTCAGGGTCAATGAAAAACACCAGGGCATGCCTTGTGGGCATCACTAATCAACATGTGAAACAAAATATTTGAAAGTTGAAATGTAGAGGAACTCTGGTGTGGGGGGAGTGGCAGGAAGATGTTTACAGATGGAAAATGTTGCACACGTATGACCTGATGTCACAAATGAAAAACACATAACACAAAAACTGTGTGCCTGTCTATAGTTTAAGGCTAGCATTCTAGCAGACGTGTGGCATGTAGTTCCAGTTTCCTTCAGTAAAATGTTTAGTGTTCTGATGAAACTGAACCCATGCCATGTCAGGTGAATTTTACAACTGTGTCCAGCTTCTCTATGTGAACTGTCAAGATAACAGAGTTACATATCCTGTTCCTGTCCTCTGTATAATGACTAGAGGAAGATAATGGCAGACACTGGACAAATTCCATGAATACAGCATTTTACTGAGGATTGGTCAGTGCTAAGAAATAACCTGTTAATTATCCTTTGTTCTTCAGTACAAACAATTTGTTGTGATGAAAGCCCATCATAGTGTAACTAATTTACACAATCGTGGCCCTGTGATGGACTGGCAATTTGGCCAGGGTCTACCCCAATTTTAATAATTGTAGTAAAAGTTGTAGGTGTTGGAGTCAAATATGAGGAAACGGAAGGGCAAATTTACAGCATTTTTACCCATGACATTCCGGAGCATTTGAGTACGCTGGTAACAAAAGCAGCACTGATTGATCAGATAGATGTGCTATTGTCTTGTATAATATTTGAAGATTTTACTTTATTTTGGATATAACTATTTTACCATTAATAATTTAATGCCTCAGGATTCCACTCGGTACATGTAATCACTGCCATTAACACAAACCTGTTATGTTCAACATTTTCTCTGTATTTATTATTCCTGCCTTCCACGACCATACCTGTTTAATTACTGGGTTTCTGGAATCCACTGAAGTCACTTGTGCATTGACTCAAAATGTAAACAATGTGGCTCTGACAAAGGACCAAGTGGTCACACCACTGGTGTCTGCTGGATTTATCTCAGTCTTTTTTGTTGTTAGTATTGAGGACAGAGGCAAGGACCTGCATCAGTAAACCACTGGCAAAATACAGTTATGTAACACGTCATGTCTTCCTGATAAACTACTCAGTAAAAAGCACAAATGGGACGTGTGCAGAATACATGCTGACATCACCACTCTGCAACCAGCCACCACCTCCAGTATCCATCTCTACAGAAGGACACAACCACTATCATACAGAGGTTCAAACTTCCCTCAGACACAGGGACTCGTCACAAGACACCCCATCCACTCAACACGTTGATGTAGGACTGATACCACTCATTCCTCAGATCAATATTCCAGCACATGGGCCGTGAAGACAACGCACACTTCCAGAGGGTGGGAAGTTTTTGGGAACTAAGCTACACTTGGTTCCTCCCCCTCTTCTCCACCATGTTGTCCTTTTTTACCCATTTTTGAGACACCACTGTTGACACCAAATGGAGACTGACATCCGCGAAGACACAGCATCCACCCAAACAGAAGTAGTGACAGTACAGCAGGCGATGCACACTGATACAAACCACTTGGCTGAGGCCATGTGTTAAAAAAAGCTCTTGGCCCTTCCTGCTCTGTTACGACCACATTGCTCATCACGCTCGTCAACATGAAAACAAATTTGAGCAATACATGCTGACACTCTGATGCTGCACCAACTGATCCAATAGATGAGTCGCGTCCTGAACCAAGTGGTCAACACAAGACAACTGATGAAGACAAGACACTGCTGACAACACCATCAAGCACACTCAGAGCCCAGTCAGGCCCATGTCTGCTTTTACCCTTTGTGTCCTCCCACATGGAATTCAGATTTTCTCTCTAGCTCTCTTCTCATCTTCTCCTCCCTCTGTTTTCCTCACTACATTGCATCCCTGTGTAGCTATCATTTTTTTTTGAGTGCAGCTTTCTTTTTAAGTATTTTAAGTCTCTAGAACCTGTGTAACACCTTCCATGTGATGCAGGTTTGGCTATTTGCGGCTAAGAGGAGCCGGCTTCCCAACTGAAATGTGCCCTCTGACAGTCTCAAGGCCTACCAGTGGGCGGTAAGCGGACCTTTTCAAAATGGAACAAAAAGGATGGAAATGCCAGCCAAACAGCCAACCACCCACCAGTGGGCGTTTCAACATGATAAAAGATGGACAGTTGTTTCCCCAAAAGAGGAATTGGATAGGAGTATGGGATGAAATGAGTTGAGTGGAGAGTGGTGGAACTGCTGCTGCAAATGTCTTCCTCCCACTGTGTGTAAGCTTGCAGTAAGTAAATCGAGCCCCTCATCAGGGAACATAACTGCACAGCACCACACAACCCCAAAGCCCAGCACCCAACATTGCCACATCAGACATGATTAAATTTTTCTCCTCATACAGGTTTATTCTTTCTCTCTGGAAAAGGGTGGTTGTGGTTCTGTCAGAGCCTGAGTTTCTTATGTGTTTTGTCTAATCGCTCCATTTGTGTGGTTCCTTTTACTAATCTTAATCAAATCACTGTTTTTAATCAAAGGGAAGATTGTTCATGAAGGGTGTCTTTGAACAATGTTTATTAAGTGTCATACTTAAGCAGCCACAAAACCAAACACACAAAGCATCAACTTTGAAACGTTTGCAACCTGTTTGTGGGCATTTTGTATTTAATTAGTCCACATTTATCCTGATATATGCTCTACATGAGGACAGGCAGCCCTGTCACAATGAATGGGTTTATTGCACTCTATTGACATTTAACTGGGGGTCATTTCATATTTGCCCCCATAATTATGTACATGTACAATAATTAACCTGCCATTCTGATTGTGTATGATTATTGTGTACCTTTTACAGATGGTGATGCAGATGGCAATGGGAGTAATGCAGGTGTGTGTGTGTGTGTGTGTGTACTAATTTATTTTTAAATGAAGCCATTTGTGCTGCTTATCCAGATTTGTTTTGAATACCTACCCAACTTCCTAGATCATTAGTATCCATCTCATCCTGGTCATTCCCTCTTGTGCCCCTTTATAAGCTAAAGGTGGATGTTGTGTATGTTTGGATTAAATGATTTTGTGCATTTTGGGTAATTTCCTTCTGATCCTATGATTGCTCTTGCCATTTGTTACATTCCACATCATCAAACGCAAAATGCTTTTTAAAAGTTCTGCTTAAGTAACAAAAGGTGTGATGAGCATATTGAGGTAGATGTTGGCAACAGTGTGTGTATTAAATGTGTCCCATTGTCATGACGGATGCAGACAACTTTGTCCCAGCCACCCTTTTGTTGAATTCATCTAATTTTTCTCTCTTACAGAGGATGTGAGTGCCAACCCCAACAAGCGCCAAAGACAGCCTGCTCTGCTGGGCGATCACCCTCCAGAGTATGGTAAGGCTCTCTCGCTCCTGGGGAAAATAAATAAATGGGCATCTATAAACCACCACAGCATCTTGTGAATGTTCAGATTTGATAGTAAAAATACTTCTCTTTAATTTGTCACTGGAGATAATTAAACCTAACGAGAGATTTACAACATGGCACACAGAAATATTTGAAAATATGATGATTGGTTAACTGGAGTTAATTCTTTCTTGGAATTTACCCAAATTTAAAAGTTAAACAAGGCAGCAGTCAACCAGTGAACCCTTTGAGCTACAGGTGCTGATTTTCTTCATGGACAGTGGAGTGTGGGAAGTATTTGAAAAACCAGTCTCATGATAAGATAAAGCAGTAAACGTATGTTTACGATTTTATCAGATGAGCTTTAAGTGGCTAAAATCAGTTTTTTTCCTTGTGTCCCTGCTCGCAGCCGTGGGACTCCATATCTCATGCTGGTTTGTAGTCTGCGCTGAAGATATGACATCTATAGCCACATAAACCTGAATTAAACCTCTTCTTTTTTTTTTTAAATGAGAATGTTATACATGGTTGTGCATACTGTGTTTATAGGTTTAGCACAACCAGTGACATTTAAAGGAAAATAATTAAATCTCGGGCTTCACCTATTGACATCTTGCTTCATTAATTTTTCTGCTCTCCCACTCACTCCCTCAATCTTCAGGAGGTGGTTACCACGGCTACGATGAGAGCTATGGATCCCCTCCCTATGAAGGTCGGCGTATGGGTCCATCAATAAGAGGCCGTGGAGGGAGAAACTACGGGCCGGGTTACGGACCACCTCCCCCTCCTCCCGGAGAGTATGGCGCCCACGCTGACTCTCCGGTGGTCATGGTGTACGGACTGGATCCTGTCAAGATGAACGGCGACCGTGTCTTCAATATCTTCTGTCTCTATGGAAATGTGGAGCGGGTTAGTATCTGACAGTGGTGGAGAAGCTGTTCACGTTAAACCTTTAAGCCTCACTAGGTTTTCATTGATAAAAGTTTTCATCAGACATGTGAATACACAATTTTACATATGATTGTATGATACAAACAAGAGAAACGTGAGCATATTTTAGTATAAGTGACAAAGGAATTGCAGACCTGTACAGTTCTAATAACAGCTTTAGTTTGGTCTTTCCCTGTTTCCCATATAAAGTGATGCACTCCATCTTGATTAGTAGTGATGTACTAAACATGCAAGTGTTCCTCTTTGACTACCATCAAGCTTTAACCTACTGTCCCAAGCACCAGTTTACAGAGCACACAATGTCAGTAACGTCAACTACAACTGTAGAAGTGGATGGCATAAAGGTCTCACTGGTGTTTGTGGGAGCATTAATATACACATGATGCTCTTAAGTTGCTCTAAATCACTTCAGGGAAAGTTCTTTCACTGACATTCCTACACATGGACGTCCATTACATGACATTGTTTGACTCTCAACCCACAGTCTCTGCTTGTGTATTTTTGGTCTATTGGAGTCAGTTGGTGAAAGAGTAGTTTTCTGTCACTTTGAGCAGTTTCTCTTCAGGTCCTGGTGGAACTCTTAACAGAAATGTCATCAGTTTTCTGACACCCCTTTTTTTTTTTTTTTTTTTTTTTTTTCCCCACAGGTGAAATTTATGAAGAGTAAGCCTGGGGCAGCTATGGTGCAGATGGGAGACTGCTATGCAGTGGATCGGTCTATCACCCATCTCAACAACAACTTTCTGTTTGGGCAGAAACTGAATGTGTGGTGAGTACAAGTAATGTTCTACACAACTGTTACAATCAAATGTGCTGTGAAGCAGTGTGTCAGAGAAACAAATCGGTCTAGTGTACTCTTTCCTGACTTGGTTCTCCTTCTCTGCAGTGTGTCCAAGCAGCAGGCCATTGTACCTGGTCAGTGCTATGAGCTGGAAGATGGCTCGAGTAGTTTCAAAGACTTTCACGGCTCTAGGAACAACCGGTTCACCTCACCTGAACAGGCAGCCAAAAACCGCATTCAGCACCCGAGCAATGTGTTACACTTTTTCAACGCACAGCCAGACGTCACACCAGAGATTTTCTCTCAGGTCTGTAGGAAAAAGCAACATTAATTTTACTTAGTTACAATTTTCAGCCCCATTGTCACAGTTTTGGATGACACAGCCCACAGAGGAGACCTGCTGTCACTTCGCTGAATACATTTTCAGTATCTTGGAAATTGGATGAGAATTTGCAACTAATCCAGTAAACAATGGTTTATCAGAGAAGAGAATGAAGGAAAAAGATGTATCTTACAATGTTAGATCACAGACTGCTCTTTAGTGTATGTATGTATATATGTATGTATATACTCTGGAAGTTGTGTTATGTGAACCCAGACTTAAACATTAACTTTGATAAATTAAACAACATTTTCTTAAAACTGATTGCATCACTGGAATGTGAGGCCAAGAACTAAAACAGAAATGCTTATGTCAACAACACTAACAATGATAAATGTTTTCTTTACAGATTTGTGATGAAATTGGTGTCAAGAGCCCCATCAATGTTAAAATGTTCACAGGAAAAAGTAAGCAGCTTTGATTCTGTTTATTTCAATATTTGTTTTTAAGCCACTGTATAAAACGGAAAGTAAGCAAGATTTTTTTTTTTTTTTTTTTTTAAATCTGCAATGTTTGACTTCCAGGTGGAGCTGCTCCCAGTGACCGCAGTGCTTCAGGTCTGTTGGAGTGGGAATCCATCAATGATGCCATGGAGGCTCTGGCCATGATGAACCACTACCAGATGAAAAACGCAAGTATGTGCAAAAAGATGTAATTTTATTTGGTTATGACACCTGAACTAACTTTATTAGTTTAGTTTATTTAACCTTCATTGCTTAATATTCATTCTCCTCCCTTTCTTTCCAGCTGGTCCGTACCCTTACACCCTCAAATTGTGCTTCTCCACTGTTCAGCACGCCAACTGAATGCACCCTTTTAACCAAGAAGACAAATCTTTACATGTTCTTTTGACATGACTGCTTGTTATAAACCCTGGAAAAAAAATAAAGTTACAACAATGTTAAATATTATCTTTCACAATTATATTTCCCTGAAATGCAAAACTTCTCAAATTTGGTTTAAAAGTGTTAAAAGACATTTGAAAGTTTTGATATAGATACTCCAGATAAGACTTACTGAGTATCAGTACCTGTGTGTTTTTGATGTTAAGTTGTCCTTTTTATTACAGTAAAGTTACAGTAACCTGACATGAGAGTGTGTATTTAAAAGTCTTGGTTTTATGCTCAGGTGGTGCAGTGGTTTTGTAAAAGAGCTGCCTTTTGAAACTTTTATGGCTCCGTTTTTGTTTTTTTTTTATTATTATTGCTGCCAATTCAGTTCTGTGACAGTTTTGTTCTAAGAAAATTAAAAAAATATCAACAAACTTAAGCTTGTCAAAATGTTTTTGATGCACATAAAGTGTTAAGCTTGAAAGATGAACGTTTAAATATAGAGGTAACATATGTTTTAATTCATATTTACCTCAGGATCCAGCTAATTTAATTTTAAATTTGTCCTTGCTGAGTTGTAACTTTTAAACAGCTTCTGAAAATGAAGCTGAGTCACTAAGAGACTAATAACGGCTGCACCTGCAGTCACCTGTCCCTGGAGACATTAATTTTGTGGCGCTGAGCTACAGAATGCACATGTTATTTGCTCATTGCTCAGCACACAACTCTCATTAAATGAGTTGTCCCATTGACAAATGTTGTCAATTAGATTATTGGAGAAATATTTTTTGCTGTCATGTTTTGATATTCTGTTTCAGAGTATGGCGTTCTAATCTCGGGGGGAATCGGTAACGCGACCATATCATACCGTTTTTATTACTGAAATTCTCCATGGTATTTTGATTCAGTTTTGTTAACACACTTGAGCACAGTTTGGAAAGGGGAAGGGGGGCTTCCTTTACTAGGGCTCGTTTTCATGGTTCGGGTAGCTTGTTTCTCTCGCGAGATCGATGGCAACGCGCTTCTCTCCGGCAAGTGATGCTGGGCTAGCTAGCAAACAAAAGGTGACTGAAGACACATTTGTTATTGTAGTTCAGATTCATGTTCGGTCAGTGTAATGTTGAATAAGTCCGTTTCCTCTCTGTAATTTTGTCGCAGTTTAACCTATAGACAACTTAAGCGGAAGTTAGTTTATTAGCTAGCGGTTGGCATCAGATAGCCAGCAATTAGCATTAGATAAGCCGCGGCTAACGTCAGTGAAGGAGAGACGCAGGGGAAGCTGCTGTGGTTTTATAATCTCTACACTAGTGAAGCTGCGATGTTGTCCGCTGTTGTCAGATCAGCTTTAACCAATCGTAAGTTTCAGTGGTTTGTTTTTGTTGTTATTGTTGTAATGTAATAATTGTTGTTGTATTTACTGAGGTAAAAGTACACGTCAACAATATTGTGTATCTTATGTGGGTGAAAGGTGTAGCCGCTTACATGTTACTTCACAATTCGTCTTCTCCCTGTAGGGGTCGCCACAGCTCAGTCTTGTCCTCTCCTTGTGTCCTTTTCACCTCAGCCCCTCTGCAGTGGCTCCTTGTAGCTTTGAAAAAACCTTTTTAGAGATCAAGGCGATAAATAAGTGTTTTAATAGCTGCATCCAATGTCTAGGTCAAATGCAATATTTAAAAACCTTGACATGAAGAAGTAAACATTTGGAGCCTAGTCCATCTTTGTACCTACCTACCTACTTATTTATTTATTTATTTATTTATTTAATCAATTTGCCAAAAACAATGGAAGGCCAAGGTCTACATAATTCTGTGTTTAATTTTTTCTCTACTTTATAAGAGGTTGGGTATAAACAGCAATGAAATGTCAACAGTTTTTTTTTTGTAGTTCCCAACTTTCATAAATTCAACAAACCTGATCTTTTACACACATAGTATATCTGTATAAAACCCGGTATACATGTTTTTATCTTCATTTTATGGGTCAAATGGGTCTCCAGACAAAAATGGCTCTGTATTCTAAAAGTTGCCGACATTCAAGAACTATTCAAGAACCTTTATAGTTCATAGGAGGTATTTGTATTTGTATTGGTCGTTAACGTTATCTACTTGATTAATTGATAAATCGTCAATTAAAGCTCAATTTGCTGTGGCAAGCTTCATCAGACGAGACAACTCTTTCTTTGATTTCCTCAATCAATCAAATTTTTTTTTTTGATTTTTGTGTCTTGTCCCATTTACACAATAATTTAAAGCGGATCTAAAGGATACACAGTGGAGTAGAGAAGCCAATAGATTACACAGAACAACAAGAGGATAACATCTCAGTCACGTGGAGAAATTGCATACTGTGTTTAAGTTTACACAATCTTAAGTATATATTTGTTATTTTATCCAACTGTTGGACTGCTTTTTCTGGTTAAATCCGGGTAAATCTTGACATTGACTAATAATTATTCTTTCTTTTCTTTTTTGTTAATCTTGGTTGTAATTGTTCTGTATGTGTTCTCTCAGACAGGGGGCTGTGGTCACCCGCTCAGTCTGCCGTCAGGGCCATGTCGTCCTCAGCTGGTCCCACCTCTCCTTACACCACCCTCTCCATCAGTCAGCCAGCAGAGAACATCACACACGTGGAGCTTCACCGGCCTGAGAAACTCAACGCCATGAACAAAGCCTTCTGGAGGCAGGGAGCTCTTTAACATTAAAACCTCCAGAAACCTTAAATTATAAATAAATACATTTTTGATCTCATTACACAGTTTGATATTGGCTCATTTGTACTGAAGAATCAACACTGAATCATTAAACTTGAAAATACATTTGTTATTAATTATAAAAATGATTGAGTGAGATTTGACAAACATGAGAAATTTGAATATTAATGTGAAAAAGAAAACAAATGAATGTAACTAATAGTTATGTCCAAGTATTTATACCACAGTGTGTGCTTTTCTCCCAGTGAAATGGTGGACTGCTTTAATGAGATCACGGCAGACCCGGACTGCAGAGTGGTGCTGGTTTCTGCAGCAGGGAAGATCTTCACAGCTGGTGGGTTTCAGGCAGTTGTCATCTTCTTTTTTTTATTATTATTGCCATTAATGGCTCTGTTTTCAGTGACGGTGTGACTGCTTTACCTTCCAGGTATCGACCTGATGGATATTGCCAGCGACATACTCCAGCCGCAGGGTGACGACGTGGCCAGAGTCTCCTGGAACTTGCGTAGAATAATCGCCAAGTATCAAGAGACATTTTCTGTCATAGAGAAGGTTTGTAAGTTTGTGTAAAGTGATAAAAAAAGCTCTCCTCTGACTTCGTCATCCCACAGATAAATGTGTTACAAACCACTTTACCAAATTTAAAGGCCTAAAGAAGTAGCTACTAATCAAAATTATGGATTTTATACTTCATCAAAGTTAACCTCATTTGTGTTGCTGTTGTCGGATTACTCCAAATGTAAACAGTAAATGTGCCTCATATTACTTGTGTATGAAGTACAAGAGGTCCTGAGTCCAATGAAAGTGAAATCAGTTTAGTGTAGGAGAGAAACTGTTTTCAGTCTTTACTCCGTAATTCTTTATTCAACAGTTGTTTTTTCCCCACATGTTTTAGCCACTATTTTCACATATGTGTGCGAAAATGATTGTCTTTGTACTTGCTTTACACTGTCTTTAAGTAATGAAAAAATTAAATTAAATTTATTTACAGTATGACTTTTCTCCTCACAGTGTCCAAAGCCTGTTGTGGTGGCCGTACACGGAGCCTGCATCGGAGGAGGTGGGACGTCAAATTGGAGCTCACTTTTTATAACCAGGAGCTTAATTTCCTCATTTACCTCCAGTGGAGGATAAAGGATGGATGGATGATTTATAGTGACAGTTCAGTTTGTATGGTGTGGTTGTTTAAAGGGTTCTGACACAGCACTGACTGAGCTTGGAGCGCCCCCTGTGCCAAGAAATTGCATATGACACCACCAACAGGTTTTAGCCACTCACAAAAGGCTCTATTATTGGTCTTTATTTTCTTTATTTATCTTAACTTTTGACAACGCTTCACTCGCTCACTCGCCTCCACCAATGTCCACTGAGAAAATGAGTGTTTTTGTCATGTTGACTGTGGATGTTGTGCTTTGCTGCAGGTGTTGACCTGATCACAGCCTGCGACATCCGCCTGTGCTCTCAGGACTCCTGGTTCCAGGTGAAGGTGAGTACATGTTTATCCAGTTTTCTTACTTTTGGAAATCTGACGATAAGTTGAACGATTTGAGGAAAATACCTACTTGCTATTTTTCTCACAGATATTGTGAATGCAATTTGGTGTGCAGTATTATTATTTGTTAAAGTCAAGTTACACTTCAATATCCCTGTGTTATAGCTTAAAAAGATGATCTAGCAGCACAACATAAAATACCATCAAAATATTATCTTCTACAATGTAATGCAAGGATGAGAATTGCTATTACAATTAAGATTATTTGTTTCCACACTTTTGTAAAGTCAGCATGGAACATAGAATAATCCAAAAATAGAACAAGTTAAATTGCAGCTTTTGTGATTTTGATGAGTTTGATTTCAAATTAAAAATGATTGTTTAGTTCTACTTGACAAGTAAAAGGGTAGATGTTAGGGAAATTGAATATAATAGATGAAATAAAAATATAAATGCTTTGAAAGTTTAGTCTTCCATACAAGGGAAACTAGTGAAATGAAAGCTGTTTTAAACCACAGTCTCGTAGTTAACAGCAGTGGCTAAAAAATGTCAAAATAAAAACACGGATGTTTTTGATGAAGCATAGACAGACACTCCTCTAATAAAGGAAGCAGGTGATTGTCTGATTCTGCCTGACATGTTT
Organism: Solea solea; assembly: GCF_958295425.1. Classification (NCBI taxonomy): domain Eukaryota; kingdom Metazoa; phylum Chordata; class Actinopteri; order Pleuronectiformes; family Soleidae; genus Solea; species Solea solea. The sequence goes on along the minus strand of NC_081140.1, from coordinate 20,679,581 downwards.
GCGTTGGTTTTCACAGGAAGTTGATATTGGACTTGCAGCAGATGTCGGGACTCTCCAGAGACTTCCTAAAGTCATCGGAAGCCGCAGGTAAATCAGCCATTTAATAAAAGCACGGGGAAGCTTTGTGTTTGTTTATGTCCAAAAACACAAAAAACTATTGGCCAAAGTAAGAATTAGTGAAGGTGTAAAAAATGGTCCTGTTCTAGTAAAGCATGATAAATATTATCATAGATTAAGGCATTGATGTCAAAAAAAAGAAAAATGTCATCACAGTATGTAACCTGTATGTAATAAAATAAGTATCAAAAATTTGAACCTCAGTATGGACACATATCTAATTAATACCAATACATATTTTATATATTTATAATTATCTAATGACAAAGTTAGGGGTGACTGAAACTCGTGTAAAGCATTTCTGAGTGGTCATCAAGACTAGAAAAGCACTGTATGAAAACAGACCATTTAAAAAAAATAAAAAAATGGCATGTAAGGCATCTTTTACTACTACTACTAGGAATGTCATTGTTTTTGGTGACTGGCTGTTTGTCTCCACTGTTGTCATGTGATTCACATGTTCTCCAGTCTAGTGAATGAATTGGCTCTGACGGCCAGGAAGATGTACGCTGACGAAGCAAAGAGCAGCGGGCTGGTCAGGTAAAACGTCTGTCGCTATCTACACATTCACACACATTTTATTAAATTTAACTGAAAAATGAGTTGGGCAGATATCAAGTTTCTGCAGACTTGAGATTGAACACAACCATTGTAGTTTTACCACTTCTTCATGTTCTCAACCACTATTTTCTAACAAATATAATGTATGAAGAGGAAAAAACTGCTTTATGCAAGCAGTGTTATCATACCCTCAGAATGTGCTACAGTCCCGAGCTTTACTCACTGACATTTCCTCTGCAGCCGAGTGTTTGCAGATAAGGCAGCCATGATGACTGGAGCTCTGGAGCTGGCTGGGGAAATCGCTGCTCGCAGCCCTGTCGCTGTACAAGGAACCAAAGTCAACCTCATCTACTCCAGAGATCACAGTGTGGCAGATGGGCTGCACTACATGGTAAAAATCAACATCACCTCTCTTTTCTCCAAGTTTTTTTTCTGTCTTTTCTCTGTTTGAGTCGGCGCATTTCAACAGCACCTCGTTCCATCTTTCTCCAGGCCACGTGGAACATGAGCATGCTTCAGACTCAGGATGTGATGAAAGCAGCTCAGGCTGCCATGGAGAAGAAGAGTCCCAGGACAGTCGCTTTCTCTAAACTCTAAAACCCATCACTGAGCTTTTGTTTCTCCATGGCGAGGATTTCTCCCTGATGAAAAGGTTAATTACACTAATTTAACATCAAAGGAACTTAAAACTGATTAATTTAGTTCAGATCAACTTTCTCCTCCAGCTGGAATGGACACGAACAGACATCAGGCTCATCCACTCACTTGCCCGTCCATCTGTCTGTCTGTCTGTCAGCAGTGACGTGTCCTTAAAGGGATAGTCCAAGTTTGTTTGTTTTTAAGGGTGGTTGTAGAGGTACGAACACATCCAGACTGAGTTAAATCTAATCTGATCTAAGTTCAGCGTGGAACGTTTTTGAACAGTAACAGTTCTGTTAATGCCTTAATTAACATTTTATTAAATACATTTTGTTGAAAGTTTGTGTTCATCTTAATTTGCTTCATCACAACACTGGATTCAAATAAATGAAATGCTTTATTGATAAAACTTTACAGATTTAAGTTAATTCAGAGAAATTATTAAATAGATTTTTTTTTTGCTTCTTAAAACCCCCTAAGCCTTTTTTTGTAAGTCTCTGCTCGAACATTGCACACTCAATGAAATGAGTATATCTCTGCAACCACAAGGGCTATTTGAATACTTTGCATGTCATAGTAAATGGAAGACTTGTGGGATTTGCTAAGATGTATAAATATCAGTACATGTTTTACTGGTGAAGAGTAAACGAAGATGACACACAAAAAAATGAAAAGAATTCAGGTTTGCCTTGGAAACAAAGGCAATTTCATGATGAGTATCTCTTTGGAATGATGCAGCTTTATACTTCAATCAAATCAAAGTACAACATGTGAACATCATCTTTGCAAAGTTTGATGTTGATCAAGTGAAGCAGAACAAAATTAGAGAGGTTTTAGTACAGAAAGTACAGGCAAGTCTCATTTGGCACATTTTAGCAAGATCTGTGCCATTTGCATTTTCTCATGTATCATGTTTTATATCACTGTGTGTGTTCAATAAAACAGTTCATGGCGTTGTTTAAAAGTTACAGTAGACTTCTATATATTTTACATTCCAAAAACAAACCACAGATAGCTCAACTAAGCTGTGTCTCTCTTTATTGGACTGTATCTCAGCGAGGGCTGGGTCTATACGAATGATCGACATCTCATTGGCTTCCTTTACAGACAATTGAAGGACGATGTTGTCGCAAAAACTTATTTGACAGCTCTTTTTGGACGAAATGCTAAACTGACTTTTTTGTCTCATTTTGGACGACATACTAAACTATGACTTTTTTGTCACATTTTGGACGACATACTAAACTATGACTTTTTTGTCACATTTTGGACGACATACTAAACTATGACTTTTTTGTCACGTTTTGGACGACATACTAAACTATGACTTTTTTGTCACATTTTTGACGACATACTAACCTATGGCTTTATTGGCTCATTTTGGACGACATACTAACCTATGACTTTTTTGTCACGTTTTGGACGACATACTAAACTATGACTTTTTTGTCACATTTTGGACGACGTACTAACCTATGACTTTTGTCACGTTTTTGACGACATACTAAACTATGACTTTTTTGTCACATTTTGGACGACATACTAAACTATGACTTTTTTGTCACATTTTGGACGACGTACTAAACTATGACTTTTTTTTATCACATTTTGGACGACATACTCAAGTCATCGGTTAGTATGTCGTCCAAAATGAGACAAAAAAGTCATAGGTTAGTATGTCGTGCAAAATGAGACAAAAAAGTCATAGGTTAGTATGTCGTGCAAAATGTGACAAAAAAAGTCATAGGTTAGTATGTCGTGCAAAATGTGACAAAAAAGTCATAGGTTAGTATGTCGTCCAAAATGTGACAAAAAAGTCATAGGTTAGTATGTCGTCAAAAATGAGACAAAAAAGTCATAGGTTAGTATGTCGTCCAAAATGTGACAAAAAAGTCATAGGTTAGTATGTCATCCAAAATGTGACAAAAAAAGTCATAGGTTAGTATGTCGTCCAAAATGAGACAAAATAGTGATAGTTTAGTATGTCGTCCAAAATGATACAAAAAAGTCATAGGTTAGTATGTCGTCCAAAATGTGACAAAAAAGTCATAGGTTAGTATGTCGTCCAAAATGTGATAAAAAAGTCAAAGGTTAGTATGTCGTCCAAAACGAGACAAAAAAGTCATAGGTTAGTATGTCGTCCAAAATGAGACAAAAAAGTCATAGGTTAGTATGTCGTGCAAAATGTGACAAAAAAAGTCATAGGTTAGTATGTCGTCCAAAATGTGACAAAAAAGTCAACGGTTAGTATGTCGTGCAAAATGAGACAAAAAAGTCATAGGTTAGTATGTCGTGCAAAATGTGACAAAAAAAGTCATAGGTTAGTATGTCGTGCAAAATGTGACAAAAAAGTCATAGGTTAGTATGTCGTCCAAAATGTGACAAAAAAGTCATAGGTTAGTATGTCGTCAAAAATGAGACAAAAAAGTCATAGGTAAGTATGTCGTCCAAAATGAGACAAAATAGTCGTCTAAAATGAGACAAAAAAGTTATAGGTTTGAATGTCGTCCAAAATGTGACCAAAAAGTCATAGGTTAGTATGTCGTCCAAAATGAGACAAAAAAGTCATAGGTTAGTATGTCGTCTAAAATGTGACAAAATAGTCATAGGTTAGTATGTCGTCCAAAATGTGACAAAAAAGTCATAGGTTAGTATGTCGTCCAAAATGATACAAAAAAGTCATAGGTTAGTATGTCGTCCAAAATTATACAAAAAAGTCATAGGTTAGTATGTCGTCCAAAATGAGACAAAAAAGTCATAGGTTAGTATGTTGTGCAAAATGTGACAAAAAAGTCATAGGTTAGTATGTCGTCCAAAATTAGACAAAAAAGTCATAGGTTAGTATGTCGTCCAAAATGATACAAAAAAGTCATAGGTTAGTATGTCGTCCAAAATGAGACAAAAAAGTTATAGGTTAGTATGTCGTCCAAAATGAGACAAAAAAAGTCATAGGTTAGTATGTCGTCCAAAATGTGACAAAAAAGTCATAGGTTAGTATGTCGTCCAAAATGATACAAAAAAGTCATAGGTTAGTATGTCGTCCAAAATTATACAAAAAAGTCATAGGTTAGTATGTCGTCCAAAATGAAACAAAAAAGTCATAGGTTAGTATGTTGTGCAAAATGTGACAAAAAAGTCATAGGTTAGTATGTCGTCCAAAATGAGACAAAAAAGTCATAGGTAAGTATGTTGTGCAAAATGTGACAAAAAAGTCATAGGTAAGTATGTTGTGCAAAATGAGACAAAAAAGTCATAGGTTAGTATGTCGTCCAAAATGATACAAAAAAGTCATAGGTTAGTATGTCGTCCAAAATGAGACAAAAAAGTTATAGGTTAGTATGTCGTCCAAAATTAGACAAAAAAGTCATAGGTTAGTATGTTGTGCAAAATGTGACAAAAAAGTCATAGGTTAGTATGTCGTCCAAAATGAGACAAAAAAGTCATAGGTAAGTATGTTGTGCAAAATGTGACAAAAAAGTCATAGGTAAGTATGTTGTGCAAAATGAGACAAAAAAGTCATAGGTTAGTATGTCGTCCAAAATGATACAAAAAAGTCATAGGTTAGTATGTCGTCCAAAATGAGACAAAAAAGTTATAGGTTAGTATGTCGTCCAAAATGAGACAAAAAAGTCATAGGTTAGTATGTCGTCCAAAATGAGACAAAAAAGTCATAGGTTAGTATGTCGTCCAAAATGTGACAAAAAAGTCATAGGTTAGTATGTCGTCCAAAATAGACAAAAAAGTCATAGGTTAGTATGTCGTCCAAAATTATACAAAAAAGTCATAGGTCAGTATGTCGTCCAAAATGAGACAAAAAAGTCATAGGTTAGTATGTTGTGCAAAATGTGACAAAAAAGTCATAGGTTAGTATGTCGTCCAAAATTATACAAAAAAGTCATAGGTTAGTATGTCGTCTAAAATGAGACAAAAAAGTCATAGGTTAGTATGTAGTCCAAAATGTGACAAAAAAAGTCATAGGTTAGTATGTCGTCCAAAAAGAGACAAAATAGTCATAGTTTAGTATGTCGTCCAAAATGATACAAAAAAGTCATAGGTTAGTATGTCGTCCAAAATGTGACAAAAAAAGTCATAGGTTAGTATGTCGTCCAAAATGTGATAAAAAAAAGTCATAGGTTAGTATGTCGTCCAAAATGTGACAAAAAAGTCATAGGTTAGTATGTCGTCCAAAATGTGATAAAAAAGTCATAGGTTAGTATGTCGTCCAAAATGATACAAAAAAGTCATAGGTTAGTATGTCGTCCAAAATGTGATAAAAAAGTCATAGGTTAGTATGTCGTCCAAAATGTGATAAAAAAAAAGTCATAGGTTAGTATGTCGTCCAAAATGTGACAAAAAAGTCATAGGTTAGTATGTCGTCCAAAATGTGACAAAAAAGTCATAGGTTAGTATGTCGTCCAAAATGATACAAAAAAGTCATAGGTTAGTATGTCGTGCAAAATGTGACAAAAAAGTCATAGGTTAGTATGTCGTGCAAAATGTGACAAAAAAAGTCATAGGTTAGTATGTCGTGCAAAATGTGACAAAAAAGTCATAGGTTAGTATGTCGTGCAAAATGTGACAAAAAAAGTCATAGGTTAGTATGTCGTGCAAAATGAGACAAAATAGTCATAGTTTAGTATGTCGTCCAAAATGATACAAAAAAGTCATAGGTTAGTATGTCGTCCAAAATGTGACCAAAAAGTCATAGGTTAGTATGTCGTCCAAAATGAGACAAAAAAGTCATAGGTTAGTATGTTGTGCAAAATGTGACAAAAAAGTCGTAGGTTAGTATGTCGTCCAAAATGAGACAAAAAAGTCATAGGTAAGTATGTTGTGCAAAATGTGACAAAAAAGTCATAGGTTAGTATGTCGTCCAAAATGAGACAAAAAAGTCATAGGTTAGTATGTTGTCTAAAATGAGACAAAAAAGTCATAGGTTAGTATGTCGTCCAAAATGAGACAAAAAAGTCATAGGTTAGTATGTCGTCCAAAATGTGACAAAAAAAAGTCATAGGTTAGTATGTCGTCCCAAATGAGACAAAATAGTCATAGGTTAGTATGTCGTCCAAAATGTGACCAAAAAAGTCATAGGTTAGTATGTCGTCCAAAATGTGACAAAAAAGTCATAGGTTAGTATGTCGTCCAAAATGTGACAAAAAAAGTCATAGGTTAGTATGTCATCCAAAATGAGACAAAATAGTCATAGTTTAGTATGTCGTCCAAAATGATACAAAAAAGTCATAGGTTAGTATGTCGTCCAAAATGTGATAAAAAAGTCATAGGTTAGTATGTCGTCCGAAATGAGACAAAATAGTCATAGTTTAGTATGTCGTCCAAAATGATACAAAAAAGTCATAGGTTAGTATGTCGTCCAAAATGTGACAAAAAAGTCATAGGTTAGTATGTCGTCCAAAATGTGACAAAAAAGTCATAGGTTAGTATGTCGTCCAAAATGATACAAAAAAGTCATAGGTTAGTATGTCGTCCAAAATGTGACCAAAAAGTCATAGGTTAGTATGTCGTCCAAAATGATACAAAAAAGTCATAGGTTAGTATGTCGTCCAAAATGTGATAAAAAAGTCATAGGTTAGTATGTCGTCCGAAATGTGACAAAAAAGTCATAGGTTAGTATGTCGTCCAAAATGATACAAAAAAGTCATAGGTTAGTATGTCGTCCAAAATGTGACCAAAAAGTCATAGGTTAGTATGTCGTCCAAAATGATACAAAAAAGTCATAGGTTAGTATGTCGTCCAAAATGTGACAAAAAAGTCATAGGTTAGTATGTCGTCCAAAATGTGACAAAAAAGTCATAGGTTAGTATGTCGTCCAAAATGTGACAAAAAAAGTCATAGGTTAGTATGTCGTCCAAAATGAGACAAAATAGTCATAGGTTAGTATGTCGTCCAAAATGTGATAAAAAAAGTCATAGGTTAGTATGTCGTGCAAAATGTGACAAAAAAGTCATAGGTTAGTATGTCGTCCAAAATGTGACAAAAAAGTCATAGGTTAGTATGTCGTCCAAAATGTGACAAAAAAGTCATAGGTTAGTATGTCGTCCAAAATGTGACAAAAAAAGTCATAGGTTGATATGTCGTCCAAAATGTGATAAAAAAGTCATAGGTTAGTATGTCGTCCAAAATGATACAAAAAAGTCATAGGTTAGTATGTCATCCGAAATGTGACAAAAAAGTCATAGGTTAGTATGTCGTCCAAAATTATACAAAAAAGTCATAGGTTAGTATGTCGTCCAAAATGTGACAAAAAAGTCATAGGTTAGTATGTTGTCCAAAACGAGACAAAAAAGTCATAGGTTAGTATGTCGTCCAAAATGATACAAAAAAGTCATAGGTTAGTATGTCGTCCAAAAAGTGATAAAAAAGTCAAAGGTTAGTATGTCGTCCAAAACGAGACAAAAAAGTCATAGGTTAGTATGTCGTCCAAAATGATACAAAAAAGTCATAGGTTAGTATGTCGTCCAAAAAGTGATAAAAAAGTCATAGGTTAGTATGTCGTCCAAAATGAGACAAAAAAGTCATAGGTAAGTATGTTGTGCAAAATGAGACAAAAAAGTCATAGGTTAGTATGTCGTCCAAAATTATACAAAAAAGTCATAGGTTAGTATGTCGTCCAAAATGATACAAAAAAGTCATAGGTTAGTATGTCATCCAAAATGTGATAAAAAAGTCATAGGTTAGTATTTCGTCCAAAATGAGACAAAAAAGTCATAGGTAAGTATGTTGTGCAAAATGTGACAAAAAAGTCATAGGTTAGTATGTCGTCCAAAATGTGACAAAAAAGTCATAGGTTAGTATGTCGTCCAAAATGTGACAAAAAAAGTCATAGGTTAGTATGTCATCCAAAATGAGACAAAATAGTCATAGTTTAGTATGTCGTCCAAAATGATACAAAAAAGTCATAGGTTAGTATGTCGTCCAAAATGTGATAAAAAAGTCATAGGTTAGTATGTCGTCCGAAATGAGACAAAATAGTCATAGTTTAGTATGTCGTCCAAAATGAGACAAAAAAAGTCATAGGTTAGTATGTCGTCTGAAATGAGACAAAAAAGTCATAGGTTTGAATGTCGTCCAAAATGTGACCAAAAAGTCATAGGTTAGTATGTCGTCCAAAATGAGACAAAAAAGTCATAGGTTAGTATGTCGTCCAAATTGAGACAAAGAAGTCATAGGTTAGTATGTCATTCAAAATGAAACAAAAAAATCATTGTTTAGTATGTCGTCCAAATTGAGACAAAGAAGTCATAGGTTAGTATGTCATTCAAAATGAAACAAAAAAATCATAGTTTAGTATGCCGTCCAAAATGTGACAAAAAAATCATAGGTTAGTATGTCGTCCAAAATGAGACAAAAAAAGTCATAGGTTAGTATGTCGTCTGAAATGAGACAAAAAAGTCATAGGTTTGAATGTCGTCCAAAATGTGACCAAAAAGTCATAGGTTAGTCAGTCAGTCAGTCATCATCTACCGCTTAATCCTCCACCAGAGGGTCGCGGGGGGTGCTGTGCCAATATCAGCTACATCGGGCGATAGGCGGGGTACACCCTGGACAGTTCGCCAGTCCATCGCAGGGCCACATACAGAGACAGACAAACAACCATTCACTCTCACACTCACTCCTATGGTCAATTTAGAGTGTCCAATTTACCTATCCCCACATTGCATGTTTTTGGACAGTGGGAGGAAGCCGGAGAACCCGGAGAGAACCCACGCACACACGGGGAGAACATGCAAACTCCATGCAGAAAGGCCCTTGTTCCAACCGGGGCTCGAACCCGGGTCTTCTCGCTGCAAGGCGAGAGTGCTAACCACTATACCACCGTGTGGCCCTCATAGGTTAGTATGTCGTCCAAAATGAGACAAAAAAGTCATAGGTTAGTATGTCGTCCAAAATGTGACAAAAAAGTCATAGGTTAGTATGTCGTCCAAAATGTGACAAAAAAAGTCATAGGTTAGTATGTCGTCCAAAATGTGACCAAAAAAGTCATAGGTTAGTATGTCGTCCAAAATGAGACAAAATAGTCATAGTTTAGTATCTCGTCCAAAATGTGACCAAAAAAGTCATAGTTTAGTATCTCGTCCAAAATGTGACCAAAAAGTCATAGGTTAGTATGTCGTCCAAAATGAGACAAAAAAGTCATAGTTCAGTATGTCGTCCAAAATGTGACCAAAAAAGTCATAGTTTAGTATCTCGTCCAAAATGTGACCAAAAAGTCATAGGTTAGTATGTCGTCCAAAATGAGACAAAAAAGTCATAGGTTAGTATGTCGTCCAAAATGAGACAAAAAAGTCATAGTTCAGTATGTCGTCCAAAATGTGACCAAAAAAGTCATAGTTTAGTATGTCGTCCAAAATGAGACAAAAAAGTCATAGGTTAGTATGTCGTCCAAAATGAGACAAAAAAGTCATAGGTTAGTATGTCGTCCTCAATGTGACAAAAAAGTCATAGGTTAGTATGTCGTCCAAAATGAGACAAAAAAGTCATAGGTTAGTATGTCGTCCAAAATGAGACAAAAAAGTCATAGGTTAGTATGTCGTCCTAAATGTGACAAAAAAGTCATAGGTTAGTATGTCGTCCTAAATGTGACAAAAAAGTCATAGGTTAGTATGTCGTCCAAAATGAGACAAAAAAGTCATAGGTTAGTATGTCGTCCAAAATCCGACCAAAAAACTTATAGTTTAGTATTTCGTCCAAAATTTGACAAAAAAGTGTTTTGACGCATTGGTCCCGTTCAAAGTTTGATATAGTAATATAGTAATTCATTTAATTTTTATTTGAGCTGTGTTTGTCACATTTAAAATATGTTTATACAGCCTTGTAGCCCAGATTCTGCTGTTTAATTTTATGCCCAGAATCAACATATATATAATACATTTTTTAGAGATCAAGGAGATCAATACATTTTCATCCAATGTCTACGTCAAATCCAATATTAAAAAGCCTTGACATGAAAAAGTACACATTTTGGAGTCCTGTCCATCTTTGGATCCACATACCACATACCATAGACGATTTTTTTCAAGCATGAACTACATACAATCCAAATATTGCTTCATTTATTTCAAAGTGGGTTACTTTTAATTTCATTAATTTGCCACAAACAATGGAAGGACTAGGTCAACATCATTCTGTGTTTATTTTTTTCTTTTTGTAGTTCCTAAATTTCATAAGTGCAACAAACTTGTTCTTTTATACACATTAGTATATCTGTATAAAACCCTTTATACGTGTTATTATCCTCATTTTATGGGTCAAATAGGTCTTGCGGCTCCAGATTAATTTTATTTCGGTGTTTGCGGACCCCTGGGCTCCACCAACTGTCCCCATGTCCTCCTTTACAAGATCCATGAACCTTCATAGTTCATAGGATGTATCGGTATTGGTCGTTAATGTTATCTACTTGATTCATTGATAAATCGTCAACAAAGTTCCAAATGTGCTGTTGGATGCTTCATTCGACGAGACAACTGGAGAAATGTTGCAAAAAGCTGCAATGATTTCCTCAATCAAGGTGATTTAATTGTGTTTAAGTGAACGTCGTCATTAAAATCCTTTTTTTTGTTTTTGTCTTGTCCCATTTACACAATCATTTAAAGCAGATCTAATGAATACAGAGTGGAGTAGAGAAGCCAAGACATTACACAGAACAACAGGAGAAGAGGATAACATCTGAGTCACATGGAGAAATAACATACTATGTTTAAGTCAACACAACCTTAAGTATATATTTTTTATTTTATCGAGCTGTTAGGCGGCTTTTTCTGGTTTAACATAAATCTAGACATTGACTAATAATTATCCTTTCTTTTGTGTCTTGGTTGTAATTGTTCTGTATGTGTTCTCTCAGACAGGGGGCTGTGGACACCCGCTCAGTCCGCCGTCAGGGCCATGTCGTCCTCAGCTGGTCCCACCTCTCCTTACACCACCCTCTCCATCAGTCAGCCAGCAGAGAACATCACACACATGGAGCTTCACGTGGAACTCAACGCCATGAACAAAGCCTTCTGGAGGCAGGGAGCTCTTTTACATTAAAACCTCCAGAAACCTTAAATTATAAATAATTACATTTTTGATCTCATTACACAGTTTATGTATACTGAAGAATCAATCATCCTTCATTCTACAGATAAATGTGTTACAAACCACTTTCCCAAATTTAAAGCCTAAAGAAGTTGCTAATAATCAAAATTATGGATTTTATACTTCAGCAAAGGTAACCTCATTTGTGTCACTAAAGGCAAATTTGACCCTGGACTACTCCAAAAGTTTATAGTAAAAGTGCTTCATATTACTTGTGTATGAAGTACGAGAGGTACTGAGTCCAATGGAAGTGAAATCAGTGTAGTGAGGAGAGAAACTGTTTTCAGTCTTTACTCCATAATTCTTTATTCAACAGTTGTTTTTGCCCCACATGTCTGGCCACTATTTTCTAACATGTGTGAAAATGATTATATTTGTACTTGCGTTACACGGTCTTTAAGTAATGAAAAAAATAGGTTAATTTATTTACAGTATGATCTAATGAATGTCAGAAAAAGATCCCAAAGTTGTGACTTACCAATATTTGCTTCACTCAACCAGAGTCCAAAACTCTAATCAAATTTGTTTATCATGACAAAGAAAAATTGAACATTGATTGATGGAACATTAGCTATTTTGAGCATTAAAAGAAACTTCTCCACAGACGAATCAAAACGGCTTTTGGGCTCGGGAGCTGGCTGGGGAAATCGCTTTTCTCTAAGTCTTCCTAAAGCTGATTGAGTCGGCGCATTTCAACAGCACCTCGTTCCATCTTTCTCCACGTGGAACATGAGCATGCTTCAGACTCAGGATGTGATGAAAGCAGCTCAGAAGATGGATAGTCCCAGGACAGTCGCTTTCTCTAAACTCTAAAACCCATCATTGAGCTTTTGTTTCTCCATGGCAAGGATTTCTCCCTGATGAAAAGGTTAATTGCACTTATTTAACATTAAAAAGGAAATAAAAACTGATTCATTTAGTTCAGATCAACATTCTCCTCCAGCTGGATTGGACACTGACATCAGGCTCAACCACTCACTTGCCCGTCCATCTGTCTGTCTGTCTGTCAGCAGCGACGTGCCCTTAAAGGGATAGTCCAAGTTTGTTTGTTTTTAAGGGCGGTTGTAGAGGTACGAACACATCCGGACCGAGTTAAATCTAATTTAACTTCAGCGTGGAACAGTTCTGTTAATGCCTTCATTAACATTTATTAAATACATTTTGTGAAAGTCTGTGTTCATTTTAATTTGCCACAACACAACACTGGATTCAAATAAATTAAACACTTTATTGATTAAAATTTTACAGATTTAAGTTAATTCAGAGAACTAAAAAAACACCACATCACTGCTGTTTCTGCTTGGCACGAAGTTTCTGTAAAGTTTTCTGTGAAGAGATGGAGAAACAGATTCCTGTATCAAATCAGCAGAGTAACAGTAGTCGTGTTTACAGTCTGTAGTTGTGGATCTTTACCTTGTGGAACTCCTGGGCCTTCAGTCTGTTTTGGACGTAAGCTTCCTGTCTGCTCCTGATGGTTTTCTGCTGCTTCACCTCCTGCAGCTGCTCGTACAATCTGTAAAAACACAAATGTTTATATTTACTTCCTGCAAGGTTTGTGTTCATTGACTATATCATTACAGAGAAACTACGAAACCAGAAATAGCGCGGGGTAAAGGTGGGCGTGGCCAAAGGAAGAGCCCATTCGATTTTGGAGCAGATCAGATGAAGGACAAGGATACAGGGAATTTTTAGAAAAAGCTTAATTTCACAATGTGACAGATTGCGATGGAACATTGAGAGAAGCTGTATTAAATTACAGTCCACATAGTATAATAAATATAATAAGTTAATGAACACTAATGGTCAGTGTCTCCAATATGGTCTTCACTGCAGTGCAATATCATATACAGTATTTCAAATATTAATGTGTGAACTAAACATTAAATACTGGAGTCGGGTCATTTACTAACATCAAGTTTATTGAAACTGAAATAAGTAATAATTGACCGATTAATAAAAAAAATTGGGCCAGATGAATGGGTTTGATTTGATCTAAAATTACCTCCGAGTTCTCTGATACATCTCAGAATGTTTCCTCTGCTCTGGTGTGCAGATCTTCACTCCATCTGTCTTTTTCAGCCTGGAATCTCTCACTGAAAGAACAAAGGTTTTTTGATTAAAAACCAGTCACTTTTACAACAGACCAAGTTTTGACTTTGGTTTAAGGCTTTTATTCAGGTAAATAAAACTCTTTGCCCCATATCAGATATTTAACCGTTTTCACTACAACATTCATTCTGAATGTGTTGGCTGCAGCCCCCTTGTGGGGTGTGTTGGTACTGCATGTGGTCTGTGACAGGCATTTTAATTTACCAAAAAAAAAGTATGGGATTAAAATTATAATTTCATAATAATTATTTTATCTGAGCTTTCCTTTGAAAGTTTGTAGAGTTAGTTAGAGTTAGTTAACAGGTGTCACATTGACAGTGGAACACATTTCTGGTCATTGGTGTAGGATTCCATTTGTTAAACACAGATTTAAAATGGCTGCTCTGTAGTTTATAACATTTCCTCAGTGTTTTTCTAAGATAAGACTGTGGAAAAGGTAAGGTTAGTACATTTTACACACTCAACCTTAAAGTGACTATGGAGATTTATATTGAAGCATCAGCGAAAGTAACTTTGACTCAACACCTGGATTTCATTCTCCACCAACATTAATTTACATCAGAACCAAAGTAGAGTGAACAGACCTGTTTCCTTCTCCGTCTGTAGTTGCTGCTCAGCTTGTTCCTCCTTTGTTCCATTATTCGTCTTCTGTTGAGCTTCTGGTTGAATCGTCTCCTCACAGTCGACAGATTCAGGTTCCTCCCTGGCTTCAGACGGAGCCTGGATCTGATTCTTGACCCGAGCCTGTTTAGCTTTGATGTCCTGCAGCCTGCGGCACGATCTCTGCAGCAGAGCTCTGCACTTCTGCTGGTTGACCTGCTGCAGGCTTCTGCTCTGATCCCACTCAAACTCCAGGAAAGTCACTAATTCAAGGGAGGCATGAATTTACACTAATGTACAGTATAATGATCTGATTTAAAAGGAAAATGCAAATTTCAGTTGCATTTAATTTCATACATTTTTCCATTCATATTTAGAATCACCCACCCAGTGGTCACTTGCCTTTACTGACCAAAGTCATTTCAGTCTGCACTGTTTTTTTCCAGACGCAAACATGTTATGACTTTAGATTTGGTTGGTCAAAGGTCATGGCAACCACACAAACTTAACATTTAAGCCTCAAGTCTGTGACGAGTTACGCTTACCCACAGTTTAACCAATGTCGTCATTCATGAAAATATTCACCTGGGTGAGTTTGGTCCTTGTCTTTCAGTCTCTCCTCTGGCACCAACATGGATTCTGCCCCCTACAGGAGACACATTTAATGTCCAGAGATCAACAACTTGTTAATGTCACTACTGTGATGTTGTACAATCATATTTTTACACCAAATCATGTAAAATAAAAGTATTTTGGAAACAAGGTTCAGTGTAGTTTCACTGAATGACTTAAGTCATTCAGACTTAAGTCAGTGGGCAACTTTGTTGTGATTTTTATTCTGCTTCTGGGTCTCTGTAAACATTTGTATGTTGTGTCCATCTAAAAACCGACCTGACCAATGGAACTTTTGTGTACACAGCGGTAGCACAGGAAGCAATTATCCCCCCATTTTGATGAACGCATCAGCAGAATTCACTCCTGAAACTTTCTGTGGGCACATTGTTTACAGTCGTACTGGAAACCCGTCCAGTCGTCTCATTTAACTAGCAAATTTTTGCTGTTGCCTCCCCCTGTCTTGACATAAATCACTTGGTGTGTAGGTAGAGTGGGTCATCTCTAGTGTCACTGAACAGGACACTTAACCCAAAGAGCTTGCACCATGTGTTACTGTGCGTGTAATTGTCAAAATTGTTGCATAGAGATGAGCCAATCTGACACTTAAAACAGCAAAAATCCCCATCAATATTGTTTGGCCTTTCAGTCACACTCTTGATATTATAGTAGAAAAATACCTCATTCTTAAGGCAATTTTGTCCTTCTCCATATGGAAATTCGTCTTCCCAAACTCTGTCTTCCTCAGCGATGGTCGTCTCCTGGTCCTGCAGTGTGGCGTCTGTCAGGCTCAACAACGTTATCTCAGACTGTTCCAGGATCCCTTTCTCACTGGGCACTTCCTGATATCCAGAGAAAGATGGAAGATACGCAAGGATGTTTGAAACGCGAGTAAAAAATACATTTCAAGGAGGAAATGAAAGTGTAGTCTTACCAATATCTCATCTGACAGAGGGACGCTCAGGTCTGAACACTGCTCAGACTTCACATTTTCACTGTATGTGTATGAATCTTGAGGATTTTCAGAGACACAGCTCCTTCCTGCTGCTGTTCCCGTTGGCTGCAGCACTTCCAGATCAGGTGCATCATCATCATCATCATCATCATCATCATCATCATCACACATTGTTATGTTTGACAGATTCAGAGCAGTTTTCTCCACATCTGTTCTCACACTCTCCTCTAACGTGAGGAGGGACTCATCAGGCTGGTACTGGCAGGAGCTGTGTAGACCTGATTTCTCTGCTCGCAGGTGTTCAGGTGACAGTTCAGACTCCACAGACGGATCAGTGTGGGTATCAGACTCACTGCTTCCACCACAGGCCAGCTCTCCTTCAGGTGATTCAGGCACTTTGTGTTCCAGCAGGTGGAAGGTCATGAAGGGGTCAGCCGTTTCATTGTGGGTGACCTCAGCAAACAATGTGTGGAATGAGTCAGAACCAGGAAAAACTAAAAAAAATAATAATCATGAACTTAAGTTTCTGATCAAGTGAGAAAATACAAGACAGCAAAGTGCAGCTAAATCAGATAACAGTCTGCATGTAAAGTCCAATTTTATATTAATTTACTAGATTAAAAAATAATACTATCACAACCCATAAAGTAGCTTTTACCAGAGTAATCCAAAATGCACCTGAATAAATAAAAAAATAACTTCATTTACACACATACTGATCATTTCTGGTGAGGATTAATTTATTGTTACACCCCTAGATTACAGGTATTCATAGTGTTTTCATGATGTTATTCTTTGTTCGTTACCTCACCTTCTGTGCTCTCAGACTCCAGAAGAACAGGACTGGTTTGATTCAGAGGCATCTGCTCCTCTGAACGTCGACTCACACCTGGGGCTGTGGCACTATGAGATGACGCCTCAGCAGGCAGCGCTGGGTGTGACGGCAAACTGTCCTCAGCTGAGACGCCAAGATTCAAGTGGGTAAATTCACCTACAAACAGAAGACGATAAAACCTGTTTTTTCACTGGAAGAAAATGTATCATCATGGACTTTTAGAATATGTATTGATAATTGATCAACATACTTAATAAAATATGGATGGAGTAAAATCTGTTGAAGTGTGGTTGGCTGAGTGATTAGTGAGATGTTTTTGACCGAAGAGGATGTTTGTGTTGTTTTGTAAACCACTTGTCTCTCATACCTCAGCAGAGACACCAGCTGCTAATCTAGTGCTACTTTGTTGGGTAAGTTTGTGTCATTTAATTAAGTCAGAACTACTGATTATAAATGATGTAGGCTTTGGTGCAGGAGAGCGTGCAGTTGACAAAGCAACACAAACTTCACTTTACACAGGTCAAAAACCCAAATCATCTCTTTGAATCTTACTGCAGGCATTTTTGTTACCTGAGACACCACTGTGATGATCAGTGTCCAGCTCTGCAACCAGTGGCCTCATCCGGCTTTCCTCCTGACCTTCATCCAACCATGAGGTTGACGGCTCCTCCACCATTGGACCCATCAGCTGACCTGAATTACAGTTCTGCCCACTGCTCCACTGATGGGAGAGTCGACTAATTATCCTGCTCAGAGTGGAATCCCAACCGCCTTGACCCGGCACACTAGAAAGCTGACCTATCATGGATGAGTGAGCAAATGGTTGACCAACCAGTTGCTCCATGGCTGAATCAACAGCGAGACAGGAGGACTGGTCAGCCAGCTGGCCAATCAGAGGCCTGAAAGAGTCCTCAGCCTGTGATGGCTGCACCAGAAGTAGATCAGCTGTAGTGTCACTTTGCTGTGGGAGAAAGAAAATAACTGAATGTTTGTATCTATTTATAGATTATTAGTAGTAGTAATAATAATAATAATAATAATAATAATAGAAGTGGTTTGAGGGTCACTGACCAGGCTGCTTTGTGTCCGTGTTCCTGCTGTGTGTAAAAGAGGAGTTTGAGGACCTTGAGCTCCTTTGTCCTCGACTTGCCTCTTTGAGCCTTGAACCAAAGACGACTGTGAGAGAGAAGATCCAGCCTCCTCCACAGACAAGCCTTCACTGTCTGAAGAGAGAAAACACACTGAATTACCATGGTGCAGTCAAATGGCATCAAATATTTTAAACATGAACATAAACGTCAACATGGCCACATGTGACATTTTATCTTTGGATTTCTGCCATAATCAAAACATTTTTCTCTTCTATTTTCGAAATACAAAATTGAAAGATCAATCGCATTTCACACAGTTACATCCCAAGTGTGGAGAGTTGTGTAATTTTTGTATTAATATCTCATCTGGCCTTTGAATTTTAAACATCCAGATAAATGGCCAAATCATCTATTATGGTGTTTGAAGTATTGGATGAAACCCAATAACACCAAGTCAAAAACAGCGGCAATTAAATTTATTAGGAGAAAACAAAGGCTTCATCATGTGTGGTGTACCTGTGGTTTTTCCAGCGATGCTGAGGGAGACATCGAGCTCCCTGGTGTATCTGTCTATGATGCGCTGGATGCTGCGGTCATTAAACAGCGATTCTACAACCACATCAGGATGAACAGAAACAGACCTGTCCTCCACTAAAGAACCAGAACAACCTACAGCTGATGTTCCCTCAACTAAGGAACTGAGACAACCTGCATCCAAAGTGTCCTCAACTGAAGAACCGAGACTACCTGCAGCGGACGTTCCCTCAACTAAGGAACCAGGACCACCTGCAGTTGACGTTCCCTCAACTAGGGAACCAGGGCAACCTGCAGCTGACGTTCCCTCATCTAGGGAACCAGGACGACCTGCAGCTGAAGAACCGAGACTACCTGCAGCGGACGTTCCCTCAACTAAGGAACCAGGACCACCTGCAGTTGACGTTCCCTCAACTAGGGAACCAGGGCAACCTGCAGCTGACGTTCCCTCATCTAGGGAACCAGGACGACCTGCAGCTGACGTTCCCTCAACTAGGGAACCGGGACGACCTGCAGCTGACGTTACCTCAACTAGGGAACCGGAATGACCTGCAGCTGACGTTACCTCAACTAGGGAACCGGGACGACCTGCAGCTGACGTTACCTCAACTAGGGAACCGGGACGACCTGCAGCTGAGGATCCCTCAACTAGGGAACCGGGACGACCTGCAGCTGAGGATCCCTCAACTAGGGAACCGGGACGACCTGCAGCTGAGGATCCCTCAACTAGGGAACCGGGACGACCTTCAGCTGAGATTCCCTCAACTAGGGAATCAGGACGACCTGCAGCTGAAGTTTCCTCAACTAGGGAACTGGGAAGACCTGCAGCTGACCTTCTCTCAACTAGGGAATCAGGACGACCTGCAGCTGACATGCTCTCAATAAAGGAACCAAGATGACGTGCAGCTGACGTTCCCTCAACTGAGAAACCAAGATGACCTGTAGCTGACGTTCCCTCAACTAAGGAACCAAGACGACCTGCAGCTGATGTTCTCTCAACTGAGGAACCAGGACGACCAGCAGCTGATGTTCTCTCAACTGAGGAACCAGGACGACCAGCAGCTGATGTTCTCTCAACTGAGGAACCAAGACGACCTGCAGCTGATATTCCCTCAACTGAGGAACCAGGACGACCTGCAGCTGATGTTCTCTCAACTGAGGAACCAGGACGACCTGCAGCTGATGTTCTCTCAACTAAGGAACCAAGACGACCTGCAGCTGATGTTCTCTCAACTAAGGAACCAGGACGACCTGCAGCTGATGTTCTCTCAACTAAGGAACCAGGACGACCTGCAGCTGATGTTCTCTCAACTAAGGAACCAGGACGACCTGCAGCTGATGTTCTCTCAACTAAGGAACCAGGACGGCCTGCAGCTGATGTTCTCTCAACTAAGGAACCAGGACGACCTGCAGCTGATGTTCTCTTAACTAAGGAACCAGGACGACCTGCAGCTGATCTCTCAACTAAAGAACTGGGATGCACTGCAACTGCAGCATCCCTAATGATGGAACCAGGACAAGGTGCAGCTGAATTGTCCTTAATAAAAAAGCTTTGACCAGACACAGAGGACACAACTGCTCTTGGACTTTGTTCCTCACTAGGTCCGAGAGGTGGTGGTTTATCTGAGGGGAAAAAAAAGAGCGGATTTAGGAAATAAAGCAGAGAACAAAATTTGCATGATAATGGGGATTTTTTTGTAGCTCATGGCCATGTTTAAAATGGATTGACAAACCACTTGTGTCTCCTTCACCCAACAGTCTGCAGATCTAAGGTATATAACAGGGCTCACGTAACCAGATTAACTACTTAATATAGAGCAAGTCAACACATGGGGTGACCTGGCTAATTTCCTCTTATTCTACATATTCAGATTGTGATGGTTTATATGATAAAAATCTTTAACAAAAGTCTGCCTCACCAGTGTTTGTGTTCTCCTCAAAATCAGTGGTGACGTAGCTGCCAGTGGAGATGGTGGACGAGAGGTCGGAATCAGGACACCTTTGACGAGACTGACACACATGCTTACGTTTTATTCTGAACTTACCTCACGTTTCTTTTTAATAAAGCACTTTGTAAAGATTCACTGAGCTCAGTTCAAGTGTAGAAACCCTCATAAAATGTATTTCGATTAAAATACACTTCAGGAACAATAATTTCACATCATTGCTCAGAAAGAAGACACACAATGACAAGAGCATTCACAACATAAAGACACACACACTTCACAACATATACACCTTTAACATACAGACACACAAAAAAGAAAGCTTCTCAAGCATAATCACAGACTGAGGAAGTTTCCCAGCACTCAGATTTGGCTACTTTTCATCATCGACCCACAACTTGTGAATCTCAGAGGGAATTCAGAGAAACTCAGAGACAACATAAAAATAATATACAACTGCATGTGTCTATATAGAAAATTAATAAAATGAATCTTTATTTTCATAATTAATTGGGTCAAGTCTTTTTTTATGAAGTCACACATTTTCAGTTTCTATATTGCAAATGTCCTGGTTTCTTTGCTCCTTTGACTGTATTTCAATATGTGGTTTGTGGACAAAAGATATTTGAGGACGTCACAATTTTGAGAAAATACATATTTGAAACATTTTGACACTAGACTGACTAAAATAACCAACCAATTAAAGAGTATAATCGGCTGAAAATATAAAAAAGTTGCAGCCTTCTTACACAACACATTGCCCAAAGTAGCAGTAGTTACCTCTGTGGGCGATCTGTAGCTTGTGAGTGCAGGAGCAGGGTAGTCAGCTCCTCTCCCAGAGTCAGAGGAAAAAGGTGAGGTTTTCCTCTGGAATGAATCTGGAAAACATTGTTTCAACTATTCAACTTTTCCTTTTCACACTAATACCAAAGTATCCTTTGCAATAACTATCATTTCTCTTATTTTTCTCTCCATACCAGACTCTGAATATTCTGGAGAGGTCCAGGCCCCGGTCAGTAGTCTCTCTCTCCAGACCCAATGGCTGGATCTACTTGAGCTTGATCCAGAGCTTGGTGTTCTTCCAGTAGTGTGGCTCACACTGGATACAGATAAATCTGATTGCTCCTGCAGGTCCCAGGCACCAGTGTGTGAGGGAAAATTCATACTAACCCCCAGATCTGGAAATACAAATTTAATAAACTCTTATTCCTCTGCATTAAATGAGGAGTCATTTTCTCTGGGGCCGAGCTGACCTGTGACTTGGCTGATGTTTACTGGCGTCTCTACCTCGGGAATAGCACTGAGTTCATGCTGATCAGTCCCTGCTGCCATGGTTCCCAGCCTGATGCGGGTCACTGGAGGCTTTGCCGCTCGAGCAGGAGGAAGGAAGAGTCCTGGAGGGAGGATTGACGCTGGGGCAGGTCCAACAGGAGCACTTATCTGAGTGATGGAACCTTTTGGACAGAAAATTAACATTGAAGAACGTGATAGAGCTGTAGTGATAAGTGTTTATACTCCAAAAAAGAGCCTTGAGAATCCTACATTATGCCAGTTACAGAGAGCATACAAATCAACTATTTACCAAATCAAAAATACTTAAATTCTATGACTTAATAAAATACCGCACAGTACAGATGATTTATAGGGCTGCCAACAAAAACCTCCCTCACAATCTACAGACATTATTCCTGAACAGAGGGGAGGGACACAATCTAAGAGGGAACATGAGGTTTAGGCAGAGAAGGGTAAGAACTACATTAAAATCCTTCACTGTATCGGTCACGGGGGTCAGACAGTGGAACAATCTGGATGAGGAGATGAAAAAATCAGCAAAACTGAGTGTATTTAAAAAGAAGTATGTAGAGATGACTATTAATCGATACAGACTGACACAGAAAGAAAGTATGACAGGTCAGGGACAGAAATCTGTAGACACTGTGGGAAACGGCAGGGGAAGCAAAGTTAACCAAACAAAAAAAAAATAAAAATAAAATGTACCCAAACAACAGCTGACACTGAGACAAATGTCAACACATGAGTAGTATTTAGCTGCCACGGTGAAGCACATCACTACGGAGAATCACTTGATCCAAGATGGAACTGCTTAGCTGGTCACTGAATGCGTTCGACAAAGTGTTCTCATCAAGAAATCCAGGTTATGGTGAACCTCATTGCCCAGTTGGGACCTACATGTCAGGCTACACTCGGGACGGATGGGATAAGTGGAAAGTCGTGTGCCTTGCTGCACTGGATGTAGAGGATGTCGAGGATGTGTACATATTCACATTCATGATGATCGGAATGCTCTCCCTGGGATGGGGAATGTACCTGCAACACCGGTATCTGAGAAAGACCAACAGTGAGAGGACCAGGGAATGGAGCGATATGAAGGTGGAAAGCGCAATAACAAAGAAACTCATGGTTGGGCTGCGCTCCGACGTCTCAACAATCCTCGAGCACATGAAAAGGATGGAGAAGAAAAGCGAGGCGAATCCTACGGATGAAATAGATGACTAAAGTGAAAAAAATAAAATAATAATAATAATAATAATAATAATAATAATATGATGCAGTGCCCTCTATTGATTGGATTATTTGTGACTTTTGGGAAGTTGAATATGCCAGGCAACAAGTCGAGAATGTCACGCTCGACGGAACATCATGGACACATGAATAAACACACATGGAGTCTGAGTTGACTGTCTAGAGCTAGACTATATCTCTGAGTTCTATCGGATCCTGAAATGTTTTCTTTGTCAAAATGTCATAAAAAAAAAAAAAAGGAAACGAAATGTATGATGATAATGGGGGCGGGACTAGTTAAGCTTTGCTTCTCCCGCATTCCCTTTCGGTTATGTATATTGTGTGAACTGCACTGTTATGTGATGAGTGATCTAAATGTCATGACCGAAATAAATAAATAAATAAATAATAAATAAATAATAAAGTATAGGTCACTTAATTTGGATCACAGAACTGACGCTTTGCATCTTAAGCTACCCATTAAAACATAAGAAAAAAAAGTTAATTTTATTATATGAAATTCAGTTTGATGGTGACCATGCAGCCCTTAATCATCCCCACCATGATAAGTAGAGGCATGATATGGAAAAGATATTTGTACCAGTCATATTACTGTTCGAGCAATCCTCCTGAGGGTTTTCCAAGTGTGATAAGGTTCCTCCATTAGACTCCTCTATAGCCTGTAGCAGGGACACAAGTAACCTGAGGCGAGTCTGTCCAATATTCTCTGTAACCTGCACTTCAGCAGCTCCATCTGCGGTTGACTGTGAGAAAATAAAGCAGAACAGGAAAAGAGGTTTCAGAAAAGGTGTTCCTCAAACTCAACTGTAGCAAACAAAGTAGCAATGGCGTCCTCACTTACCTGTGAGTCAGTATCAATCAGAGCCTGCAGAGTCTCCTTCTGCTGCCTCATCTGCTCCATCTCCATTTCCTGTCTCCGTTGTTGCTCTTCCTGTCTCTGCCTCTCCTCCTGTTGTAGACTCTGCCGCTGCACCACTGCCTCCCTTTGCTCCAGCACACGCCTCTGGACGTCCTGTAGCTCTAATCTCCATCTCTCCATGTCGTCATCTTTGGAGCTCAGGGATGCTGTCTGCAGAGGACCATGTAACAAAGTCCCAGATTTACCCAATGCTGCATGATCTAAAGGCAGAGAGCTCGGGCTAATGGGGGAGTCAGGATGCAGCTGGAGTGGGATGGTGGATGACGACAGTTTGTGCTGTGGCTGCATGGTGGGCGAGCAGAGTCTAACTCTTTCTGGAAGGTGCCCTGTCACTCTCTCCATTATGTTGTCAGTCAACCAGACACTCTGTTCTAGTCTGTGGTTCCTTGAATTATTTGAGTTAGATTCCATTTCATCAGGTTGCATCTTGGAGCCAGCAATCAAACTGGAGCCAGGAAGAGGTACAGATGACACGTGTGCATCAGACTCTCTTGTTGGGACTTCCAGAAAGGTTTGTGGTTGATTTTGGCCATGTGATGGCATTGAAAGCTGCATGGACTGAGATCTGTGTGGAGGTTGGGGTCTGAGGCCTGTAGGTAGCACAGCAGGCAGCAATGATGTGGAGGTCCTGTTGTAACGAATACGCAGTGCTCGCTGGTACTCCTCCAAACGCCGGCGAGCCACTTCCACTGATCTCTGGTGGATTCTAAATTTAAATGGGGTACTAAGTATTAAAATGTTTAAACAATCAACACAGCTCAACAACTTCTATATTCAGCACCCATAAAAAAGAATTCTTTAAATTCTTCTGAGGTTAAATACGTGAAGGGGAGTGGGAAACATACCCGTTTTGTTCAAGTAGACGTTGTTGGTATTCTCTAATCCTGTGGGTGTGGTTGTGTTCACCTGCAGGAGGCTGCAGCTGTAGAAAGCAATGGAGCAACACTTAAGTTGACTCAAGTTATTTTATGAACATCATTTTAAAAGAATTTATCAGCCCAACAATGAATCTGGCAGGTATGTATTTTGAGCTTTGGATTGACAAAAAAAAAGGGAAGAAATTATACCTCAACACCTACACCTCTTAAGACAGTATTTTTGATGTACAATTATGTATCGCTACAAATGTGAAAACTTAAAATCAGAAACATTCTGCCACACAAAAACTTAACATAAATGGAAACGGATCACCGCCTTCCGTGTGTTGTAATCAAGCTTCTGTTTTGGTAGCTTTCTAGAAAAGGCATGATATCTGAAATAGCAGTCACAATGTCTTTTATTTTGTTCTGACATACATGTTCAAATAAGACGATTAGTCGTGCTCAAGTATTGGATATTGGACCTTTAACTGACCTCAGGGGCTTGACCTGGGCAGACTGAGAGGAGGTCCTGATCCTGCTCAGATACATCTGGTTGGTTTACATTCACTTGCTGTTTCGCATCAGCCTTCAGCCGTTCCCTCTCCTGCTGAGCCTCAAGCAGCATCTGTTCCAGTTTAACCTTCTGATTTTCCAGGTCCTGGAGTAAAACCACCTGCTGCTGCTTCTCCCTCTCCAGCTCCTCCTCCTGGACAAAAGAGGTAATATACACACACAGTGACTGACTTTAGCCAAACTGCAAACATTCTTACATCACAGACAAGTGTGATCATTAAGCCAGTTTGCAGCCAAGATCGGTCGATTTCCAGGTGGAAGTGAAGAAAAACCATTGAAGTTCTCTGCCTGAGAATGATATGTTTGTCGACGGGATCGATCATCTCCATAGAATCAACCTTCTTCACAGGAATTCCCATCCAGCTCACAGTGACTCTTATTGCTTTTTTTGCTGGATGTAGATACAACATATGCAGCCAAAATCTGCTCAATTCCTGCTTAAACTGCTTTTAAATAATTTAACTTCAAACTACTTTCAGCATGTTGGCCTGCCATTCCAAGGTCTGCAGCACCCTGTCCAGCACACTCATGCTCTTATAGAGGCTGTGCTAATTAAGTAATTAGGATCACCTGAATCGTTATTTTCTGGCCAATTACAAAAAGACACGAGGCTTTTAAAGTGATTGGTCAGGGTTTTTTTTGTTTCATTTTTTTAAACATAACACATTTTATGAATATGCTGTTTTTGCCATTAGACAGTATGGAAAATTAAGTTTATGTCACTTTGTAAATCACGTAATTGATGCACTGCACGGCCAAATGTGGTGTTTGAAATCACAGTCCAGATTTAAGTGAGCATTTACCAAACAGGCAGAGGAAGAGCAACAAGTCCTGTTTCCCTGTAAGCTGTAAACTAATTTTCTCTGTGGACTTTGGTGCAGGAGAGTGAGTGGTTTACAATCTTTTGATTCCAGTTGGAAAAGGTTGTCGAATGGTGAGATAAAGTGGCAAACACATACTTAAGAAAGTGTGCACTTAAGCTGATGTAGATTCTATTCAAGGAGCCTTTGTAATGTGGATCACCACATTACAAATTAAATGTTTGTAAAACTTGATATGTATGTGTTATTTGCACATTAAATCAAGAGTTACTTTCCATCAATAAAATGTAAATGAAAGAAAGTAGAGACATTCTTTTGTGTAGTTTGTGCCAAAACAAAAAGTAATAAAGACACAAATACTCATTTAAAAAGGCAGACACTACATATTTCCAGCGTCTCTGTGTTTAAACAGAACAAGCCATGAATGGCAGCACATACACTGACCACATAACAATTACCATTCTATATCATAGAAACAGGGTTCAGCATTACCCTTTTCTTTTGCTCTTCGTCAAATTCTTGGATTCTGTTTCTGAGTTTGTCAGAGAATAGGGAGTCACCTCCAGTTGACGTCTCAGTTGTCTCCGACTCTGATTGAATTAAATGCGAGAAAAAAGGTCATAATCTCATAACATGCTAACTATTTTTTTAATCTGGCAAACTGACTGACTGACCTATGGCAGAGTGAGGCTCAGGTAGCTCGATGGAGGGCTGTTTGTTTTTCTCATCGCTCGATGGAGGGCTGTTTGTAAGAGAGCCTGTCTCGATGGTCGTGTCTCGCTCTGGGATCTGGTCATTGACAACAGTCTGTGAATCAGCTGCAGGGACATGACTGCTGTGCTCATTATACTGGTTCCTCTGGCTCCTGATTCGATCCAAGAGCTTCCGCAACGCCCGCCTTGGAGCAGGTTTGGTGGGTTCCACTAAAAATACAAAAAAATACTGAATGCAGTTTGACATTGGCAAACATTAAATTAAAACATTTCATGAGAATATCACATTAGACGATCAGGCTGTTTTTCTTTCTTTCTTTTTTTTGGTGTTTCTGGTGCATCTCTTCACCTTGAGCAGATGTGTCCAGCTCAGTCCTGGCAGCCTCATGCTCAGCATCATGTGATGCGTGTTCTGTTCCCTGTATGGTGATTTCATCCAGTGTGACGTCCAGCTCTTGGTCTTGGCTGCCTGTGGACAAAGCTGGCAGGGGCTCTGGTTCCAGCTGCACCACCAGGTCACCTTTGACTCCTTGGATCAGAAAAGGTCAAGATTTTAAGTATCCATTAAAAATAAATTCATGTTAGATCTTCCACAAAAGCATGAATGCTTTTCCATACCATAACTATGGTCATATTTGAAGTGAAGTATTGTTTTTGGTCGCGCTGTCTGTGTGTGCTTCTGCACTTGCTTGCAATATGAGCAACAGAGGCCGACAGAGGCTTGTTGGAATTTGTTAGAATTTTGACCCTGAAGGGATTTGAACATGAATGGGGGCGAAGTCTGCCATCTCTGATTGCCTTGTTAACATAGTTTTAAACAAACATATCTTTGACATATTTAATTTGTGGCTCTTTTTTCTAAAATACATATTCATAACAAAACCACTGAAGAGAATCCTTACTCCTCTCTCCAGTATACATGTCCTCAAAGGCAAATTCCATCTCCCTCTGGAATTCTTCCCTCGCCTCCTGTCTCTTGTAGAGAGGCTGGAAGATCTGAGGTGGCATCTGAGACACTTGTTGTCTTCTCCTCAGCATGTCCGTCTGCTGCATGTGCTCCAGTTCAACAAGCAAACGATCGCGGTCCTAAAGAGAGCACCAAGTAAAAATCAGGCTCAAATAGATGCTCTCTGTACATAAAAGGTACAGCAGACTGGATCAATAATTATAGAAAAAATCTTTCAATGAGCTGTATATCAAGTGTTCTTCTAGGTTTGGGTTTAGCTTTAGCTAATTCTGTCCATCACAGGAGGCTTTGATAAATCATAGAACAGGTAAGAGAGAGAGGGCCTCCTACTGGCGCTCCTCAGATGAAACTGAACAATAATCCTGCCAAATACTAGAGTCTTACTACTATAGTAAGTAGTCTTACTTACTATAGTAGTAGTCTTACTTACTATAGTAGTGTTACTACTATAGAAAGACCCCGACAGAAGAATACTGTTAAGGGAAATTACTTTTATCCAAATAAAAATTAACTGAATTTTAAATAAAAGAATCCTCTGACTTTTTTCATCATGAAAAAAAAACTCACTCAAACTCAAATTACTCAACAGTATTTCAGAATCAAAATACTTTTTCAATCTCTGTGGGGGAAATTGTTTTCTGCAATGATGGAATTGTCAGTAACACTAACAGGTAATATGCACCTGAATGAGCTGTTCCCTCTTCAAAGCCTGCTTCCCCCTGAGACGAGCCTTCTCCAGCTGCTCCTCTCTCCTCCTCATTGCCTCCCTTTGTAGGTCCTGCAATCTCCTGACCTCCAGGTCAGCTTCCTCATGGGCATTACGCTGAAAACAAATCTATAGATCAGACAACACTGATGGGGCAGGACAAAAAAAATAAAAAATCTCAGAAAGCATACCTGCTGTGTATCCACCTCTCTATCCACAGTGCTCTCTGGCATGTGATAATGTGTGGCAGCAAAGGAACTCACATCGGATTTCTTTACCACATGTGGCTTCTTGAAATCAATGTTCTGATTTAACAAGAAAACAACACCGTTACCTCAACTCACTCAAGAATATGAACCATACAATGAGGAAACTCAAATTAATAATTATTAACAAAACTGGCTCAAAGAATCAAAATTAGATAGCCAGTAAGCTGTTCACAAAGAGAGAAATATTTGGTGTCAAAATTCAGTGATTCACACCTGAATGGCACATTTATCACTGAAATCTTTAATTGGGGCGGAATCACCTGAATGGGGTTAGGGGGAGGTGGTGGGAGGCTGGCCACTTTTGCTGATCTCTCCTTTTCTGTCTGTAGTGCCTTCTTCCTGGCACTGATGGATCTGCAGAGAAACACAAGGAACAGACATGAACGTCATCTTTTTTATGACATTTCCAACATGGGAACAGCCTTGAAGCAAATTTTGTGATGCTACTCACTTGTTTTGTCTCTCATGTTCTTCAAGCCTCTGAGATTTCAGTTCCTTCAGGGCTTGTTGATGACGCTGTTCTGCTTTGGCATGATTGTCCTCCTCCCTCTGTGCTATTGCTGCCAAATCAGGTTCCTTGTTAAAAAAAAAAAGGGGGCAAACACAAATTCAATGCTTTAGATATCGTGACATGGTTTTGTACACCTTTTGGTTCACTGGTTTCACCAAAGTACTTTGCATATGATCTGTGCAGACAATCTAACTCAACACTGCACTACAGACTGTGACAGTTTCATCATCTTTTCTCAGGCCAGTGTTATCTTACGTTTTCTTTTGCGTCTCTGTGTCCCTGACCGAGAAGTTGGAGGCTCTCTTGGTACAACCTCTGCAGTTTGTCCAGTTTCTCCCTCTGCTGTTGCTCCCAATCCAACCTCAGCTCCTCCCCCAGCTGCTCCAGCTCACATTGTCGTCGCTGCTCAACCGCCTGACGGATCTGCAGGGCAATTTGCCTCTGCTGCTCCCGCACCTGTGTATCAAAGCAAAATAGTCTGAAGACATTCCTAACGGGTGCTTTTCATAAAGATGTCCCAAAAAAGCTTTATAACAACTAATCAAAGCTGGTGTGACTCAGACTCATGAAAATAGTATGTTCATTGCAATGACACATCAATACAAAACCGCTCACAGTCACAGAGTAGCACATATAGGACATTTGTAAATGGACAAAGGGCCAATATAGCCAAAAAGGTTATCACGGAAAAAAAATAATTAATGAGTTGATATCAATAATTATGATACATATCAGATAATTAAAGACTGACAGCCAGAAGTTAAAACATTCAAAGCAATTTCGAAATATTTTGTTTAATTATGGATTTGCAAAGTGCTTTAATGGAAAAAGAAGCTAAAAGAGCTGAGAAGATAAAAGGATGAAAATGGTACTGTACGATTCTATTTGTATTGTTTTACAAGTACATTTTCTGGCGTTCTGTGATTGCATTGTGTTTATACATGTTTACTATTTACTACCTTTACCATCTGTGATACTGTAACACTGCAAACGTTCCAGTAATGGGAGTAATAAAAGAGTTCTTAGATGTTTTACATTAGTTTCATGATCGCATGTCCCGCAAGGTGTTGCTGTAAATGTGATAAGACTGGGACATTTGAAGTGGAAATAAAATGTCCTAAAGTTCTAAACCGTTTTAAAGCATATAAATATACAGATTTATTTCTTAGGGAAATATAGAAATGAAGTGAATGCTACAAGTTACCAGGTTACCATCTCTTATTTGCTGCACTCTTGAAGAACACGTATATGTTACATATGTACAGTACTTGACAAAGGACAGTAATGAGAGGAAGCAGACTATTTCTGTTAATAATTTGTGGAGAAGGGATGGGGAGCTACATTATACTTCCTCTCACTGCTTTTCGAGTATGCAACTTTACTTATTTGTTTTGTATATTTTGTTTGCATACTGCTTGGATAATTTGTCCGCCATTTCATTGTGGTACTTCCTTCGTTATCTTATAGATTTGTGTTTGCAATATCTCCTCGCATATTCGCAAAAATAACCATTTAATTTCATCTGACTGACTGATCGACTATTAAGGAAATAATCGAAGGTAGAAACCATGTTGTAAACAATGGCTTTAACAGCGCCACAGTGACACGCGCCATCAATCACAACAGAAACCAATGTAAAGCAGAAAACAGCAACGCTGGTTACCTGTTGTATTCGCAGCTTTCTCCTTCTTTCATGTTCTTCTTTTAGTATCCGAGCCTCTTCGTTAGGGCTCGGTCTTATTCTGGCCAATTTTTTCTTCATTTTCTACAAAAGCAGGCGAACATTTCTCAAACAGCAGGTAGCCGCTCCGTTAGCCGCTAGCTTCGCTGCCATCACTTCGTTCGTTGAAATATACGAGAAGGAACTTTTTAGAACGGTAAATAAAATGCAGATAAACTGTAAAAACAGAGAAAAGATTTGTTGAAAGAATATATTAACAGCAGTTTTTGTTTATCGAAACCTCCACGACGACGCCTGAACGGTTCGTTCCTAAACGTCCATCCGGTAGTTTGAACTGCCCGCCGTGCCCCGTCTCGTGCGGAACAAAGTCCTTCATAGTTCCAACCACGGACTACAGTTCCTACCCATTAACTGGCTTCTAGTTTGAAATATCACAGCCATAAATATGAAAATCACAGAGACGAAACAAGAGCGACGTGTTTAAATTATTACATCAAATCAGGTAATAAAGCCTAAAAAGGTAAAAATAAAGTAACACGCCGTACATAAAAAGTACACCCTGTGCACTAGGGGGCAGTCGAGTGCGCATATTCCGGTGTAGCGCATAAAAAGAATGAGACATTTTCTATCTTACTGGAAAAAAATATAATTACCCAGTGAACAAACTCTTATCCTAGAGACTGCAGTGACGCGAGGTGAATATAAGTGGTGAGTTTAAAGTGACCCATACACTTTGTGGTCATTTCTGTGTTTATTTCCTGCTCTGATGGTCTTTTTCTTGTAATATTAGCAAGGGGCTAAAGCTAGCTGACCTGACTACAATGAAATCTAGCTAGTACTGTCGTCAATAAAAACTAATAATAATCCATGTATTTGTATGAACACTTCTAGATCTAATCTTAATTGTTATAGAAACAAGTATATAGCAGATAAAGCATCCGCAGGGTAGACCCACATTATCAAAACATACTAAAGATATGCAGGTTTGTTATTTAAAAGTTAAACTACATTGAATAACACCAAATGGTTTAAAAAGTCTTGCATTTCACTTATGAGTGATTTATCTGTTTCTTTTTTCTTGCTAACCGCAGCATATAATTGTATTTTAAAAGCAATTTGTGTGGGACACTTTCCACTACTATTACTCCAGATCTCTGATATTATTAAATTAGCAAGCACGTTTGAATTAATTAATTAAATGAATGAACATAATGAAATATATTATTGTCCTCTTGTTTTCTCCATGTTCAGCTGTTGAAATGTATAAAACTTTTGTTTGACATTGTTTATATTTCTCAGCTCAATTTGCATAGATCATTTTACTTGACCTGCTTTGTACTGCTCTGGGACTCACACAGTCTTGATGATTGTGTATTTCTGCTTGTCCTCCTCATCTCAGCTGTGGCATTATGTCTGGGGTTCCAGCAGTGAGGGTCAGCATCGAGTCTTCCTGTGAGAAGCAGGTGCAGGAAGTGGCCCTGGATGGGACAGAGACATATGTCCCCCCACTGTCCATGTCTCAGAACCTCGCAAAGTTGGCACAAAGAATTGACTTTAGCCAGGGATCTGACTCAGAGGAAGATGGACCTGAGGGCGAAACCAGAGACCGTGAGTGGGGAAAGCAGGAGCCTGAAGAAGAAGAAGGTAAAGTGTTGTGCAACTTATCCAAAATCAACTGTTGATCCTCTGATGTTATCAGCTACGCATGCATCGTCAAAACGTTTCAGAATACTTGCCTGTGAATTAAAAAAAACAGTTCTCTTACATAATATAACACTCTTTATTATTCATATATTTATATATTTTCTTAAATAAAATGTCTTCATCGGTTTCTTGACACAGGTACAGTGAAGTTTCAGCCTTCTCTTTGGCCCTGGGACTCGGTGCGTAACAACCTGCGCAGTGCGTTGACAGAGATGTGTGTGCTTCATGATGTGCTCAGCGTGGTGAAGGAAAAGAAGTACATGGCCTTAGACCCAGTGTCACAGGATCCATCGGCTGGAAAGGTAAACCGCTGTAGAATTTCACCATATCATCTTCACTGGATAGCTATTGTAATGAGCACACAAATATCTGGTAAACCATTTATTCACAACTGTATTCTGGCCTTGTGCAGACCCCACAGGTGTTCCAGCTGATCAGTAAAAAGAAATCTTTAGCCACAGCCGCGCAACTCCTCCTCAAGGGAGCGGAGAAACTCACTAAGTCAGTTGCAGAGAACCAGGAGAACAGGAGGCAGCGGGACTTCAACTCGGAGCTGCTGCGTCTCCGCTCACAGTGGAAACTCCGCAAAGTAGGAGACAAGATCCTGGGAGACCTCAGCTACCGTAGTGCAGGTGAAAAGGCCTCTAATGGATGGTTAGGCAACTCCGTCAAACACTTTGTCTATAAACTAACATCTTCTTGTGTTACTTTCTTCACAAAACTAGATGACTAGTTTAACCCCAAGCTAATGTGTTTTAAACTGTTTATTTAACCACATAGGTTCCCTTTTTCCTCACCACGGCACATTTGAGGTCATTAAGAACACAGACATTGATCTGGACAAAAAGATCCCAGAAGATTACTGTCCTCTTAATGTCCAGATCCCCAGTGATTTGGAGGGATCTGCTTATATCAAGGTGAGTGGGTAGAAAATATGGATCAGCATCTGATGGCATGCTCTGATAAAACACAGCAGGGATATAAGACGTTGTTAAAGTCCAGTGTTTTTCTTCAGGTGTCCATTCAGAAACAAGCTCCAGACATTGGAGATTTGGGAACAGTAAACCTGTTTAGGAGACCTTCAAAATCTAAAGCTGGTACAGTTCACTACACACATTTCCCTCTTCTCTCTTTCTCTTTCTCCATGTTCCACACCTTTATCACCTTTGATCTCTTCATCTTTCTTTTCCCCTATGACTAGGCACCCAGCTGTGGCATGTGAAGCTAGAAGCCGCTCAGAATGTTCTGCTCTGTAAGGAGATCTTTGCGCAGCTGTCCAGGGAAGCTGTTCAGATCAAATCCCAGATCCCTCACATTGTTGTGAAGAATCAGATCATCTCACAGCCATTTCCAGGTCAGAACAGTCTTGAGTCTTGGGTCTTTCTTTGTTGAGTGTAATTGTAAGACACTTAATTATACTGTTGTATAGGTGAAATATAATCACTGTCGGCATTAGCTGGTCTGACCGCTGCTGATGCCCCCGCCTTGTTCCTGTATTTTTACATTGATATCATGCAAAATAAATGTCGAATTATATTTCACCCAAAGTTCATGAGCTATACATATTTTGCCTTGTGTTTGTATTTTAAAAACAATCAAACTCATGCTTTTTCTGTTCTTGTACTCGTCCTTCATAGGTCTGCAGCTTTCGATCTCATTGTGCCACTCTACGGGAGAGAAAAAGAACCAGCGGGCGTCTCCAGAGAAACCCAAACCAGACGACCACCTTTACGTACTGGAACATAACCTGCATCAAATGATGAGAGAGGTGAGACGCAAATCTGTTAGAGTGATAAGAAATGCCAAGCAAATGTTTTTTAATTGTCTTAATTCATTCATACACAAGTAACACACTGTGAGTCCCATGAGCTGTTTTTGGCCTCTTGGCAGTTTTAAAGGTTAGTTTGTGTTGTTTCCATAAGATAAAGTTGGGACAATATTACCAATGTGATTTAAGTTGATGTTACATGCACGTCATTATAATGTAACGATTGTATTAGTAGGACAAGTTGTCTGATATTATACAGTTTTACTTCAATTAGTCTTGAATTTGCTGGTAATATGACAAAAACAAAGACACCAAAGCAGATGTTTTGTTACTCATCAAACAACTTTGTTTGTTGTCACAGTTCCACAAGCAGCAGTTGAGCTCTGTGGTGATGCCCCATCCTTCCACCGCTCCCTTTGGCCACAAACGCATGCGTCTGGCAGGGCCACTGGCCTACAACAAGGCTGAGATCTTCAGCTTGCAGCAGAGCGAGGGGCTGTTGGAGAAGATCATCAAACAGGCCAAACACATCTTCCTACGCAGCAGGTGAAGTTAGTTTAACTGAGTTTTTCTATGTTCATCAGAGTTTGAACAATACATTTATAAACACACATATTAAAATAGCCCCAAAGATTTTAAAAACTATTAAATGAAGCTGTTTATTTCCTTAGTGTGACAAACAGTAATGTAACAAAATGTGTCTGTGTCAAGCACACGCTAAATGTCACTGTAGCTGTGACTCCGACTTGCGGATGTGTGTTGCGCGTCTGCCTGTCAACAAAACATGTGACTTGCATACATATTTTAATATCTTTAATATTAAAGTATACTTTAGATTTGTATTGATATGAGTTAGGAGCTGCCATCCTGTCCCTGACCTAGATCAATCTAACATTATTCTGTGTCACCAAATAAGCAGAATTTCTAGTTAAGATTTATGTGTATATGTTTCAAATAACATGGATAAAATTAAGTTGTGATTCATTTACCAAACCTCTCTCTTGGAATTGTCTAGTTTAGGTTATCAAAATAATATTTGGCATTATAGAAACGGCTGTAAATAGTTTATCCAGGGTCCTTAAAATAACCTGAATGTACCTGAATGGAAAGTAGTCTTTTTTTTGAACAGCCAATAGGAGCTGCGTCGCTCTCTCAACCGCCCTGTGATTGGTCATAGTCTCCCACGATGAGACGGATTTTGCAAAGGCTGTAAACGGAGCCCAGAAGACGTGCGGAAGTCTATATCTCTGTCAAATAACTTGATGTACATTATGCTCAAAGGCTATTGTTGAATTATTGATCATTTACACCAAAAAAACCCAAGACTCTCTCTCTTCCCTTTCATCCTTTAAATACATCAGTATTCATGTTTATATCTGTGATCACCAGGACGGCACGGACCATTGACAGCCTGGCCAGCCGAATTGAAGACCCTCAGATCCAGGCTCACTGGTCCAATATCAACGATGTGTATGAGTCCAGCGTCAAAGTGCTCATCACCTCTCAGGGCTACGAGCAGATCTGCAAGTAAGTGGAAGGGGCAGAGGAGGGAAGGATGAGGGAGGAACTCAAGCAGGAAGGGGAGATAATATGAGAAACATATAAGGAAAGACCAACCAATATGTTGTGCGTTCAGGTCGATCCAGCTGCAGCTGAATATCGGTGTGGAGCAGATCAGAGTGGTTCACAGAGATGGACGCACCATCACACTGTCACACCAGGAGCAGGAGCTGCAGGACTTCCTCCTCTCACAGGTATCACAGCAGCAGCTAGTGTAGCTACCTGGAGCAGTGTGCACACCTGCTGTACACCACCCTCTCCGTATAGGACAGCTATAGGGAGTCTATGATTCGGCTCGCTCACTGCCACGGCCCATTTTCGATTTCCAGTCGGGGGAACATTTTCATGTGCTAGAAACAGTTTTGATCCTTGGCTTCACTAGTCTGCATGCTGATGTGTCCCTGGGCAAACATCTCACACAACACACTTCCTTACTTACTTGGTGATTATTACTCATTAACTTCAAAGCTATCCAAGCTTTAAATACTGTTAGATTAAAAATAAATCCTTGTGTGTAATATAGAGACTTTAAGATGAAGCTCTAGTAATGTATGCCTTTTCCTCTGTGTGGGGTAATGTTGTGTCTTTCCAGATGTCACAGCATCAGGTGCATGCGGTTCAGCAGCTGGCCAAAGTGATGGGCTGGCACGTCCTCAGCTTCAGTAACCACGTTGGCCTGGGCCCAGTGGAGAGCATCGGAAACGCCTCTGCTGTCACTGTCGCCTCTCCCAATGGAGAGTACGCCATCTCAGGTGCGATAAATGAAGTTTACTCTGAGGGTGTTGTAAATTGAGAAGGAAAGGCTGATCATA
This sequence comes from Solea solea, assembly GCF_958295425.1. Taxonomy (NCBI): domain Eukaryota; kingdom Metazoa; phylum Chordata; class Actinopteri; order Pleuronectiformes; family Soleidae; genus Solea; species Solea solea. The sequence continues at coordinate 20,643,079 of NC_081140.1, read as the reverse complement.
CTGGTTGAAGAGGAAGAACATCTCAAAACAATAATTACAGTTGTTAATAGTAAACAAACCATGAAATAATCGCCACAATTCAATTCCTTAAGTTTTAGTCACTAACAGAGTGCGTGTGTTTGTCTGTGCAGTGCGTAACGGCCCAGAGAGCGGCTGCAAAGTCTTGATCCAGTTCCCCCGCAGCCAGTCTAAAGATCTGCCGAAGAGCGACGTCATCCAGGACACCAAGTGGAGCCACCTGCGAGGGCCCTACAAAGAAGTTCACTGGAGCAAGATGGAGGGACGCAACTTTGTCTACAAGATGGAGCTCCTCATGGCTGCACTCACTCCCTGTCCATAGATAAAACGTCTTCCTGAAGTGAACTGGACTGAACCGTTTCCAAACGTTTGAACTCACACAGGTGCAGCAGCAGGAGCCATGATACAAAAACCTCTGCTACTGTGATTTGTCCTCTGCTTTTTTAAACATGTTTGTCCTCCTTCAGTAGTGTCTGCTGTCTGCTCTGTTTTTTTGTGTTAAGTGCAGTAATAAATCACTGATATGTCATCATGATAATAAAGCAGTGGAAACATGTTTTCTGATAACTTCTCATCAGCACCGCAGTCAGTCAGTGTCACACTTAACAGCTCATTGTTTTGTGGCAACAAAATAAATCTGGTTTCTGATGATTATTTTCATAATTCTGAGTATTTTCCCTGTGTTTCTCAAACCTCAAAATTAAGAAATTAATTGATATGATTCAGTTTTAATTATTTCTTTGTTGTACAGAGCAAAGAAAGCAGATAATATTATCATATAATAAGCTAAAAAAAACAGAAAAAAACACTCAAACAGGTTAATCTGTTAGCAAAATGATTGAAGATCTGTCACTAAAACAGACCATAACACTTCCCAGTCCCTCAACCCACATGAGGGTCCAGACTCACAGTTTGGGAGACGTTGACAATAAACATCCGTTGAAACAAGCAATAAAAATCTCAATTCATTTATTGAGATAATAAATACAGAATTTATTTTTGAGTGAAATATTTACAATCAATCCAGTGTCATCAGCTTTGTATTTGGGATTGTGCGCGACAATGTAATGTAAAAACAAACATAGTCCCTGTGTCGCAGCGCTGGTGTGACGTCCTGTACGTCTGTCTGTCTGTCAGAGAGGCTGCAGCTCCGTCTCATTGTTTTCTGTTTGAAGGAGGAATTACACTTGGTCATATCACAACCCTGTAAAAACAAAACTGTACAGACCTTTGGACTCACACACACACACACACACATTTGAACATAACCTTCAACCCACATTCACACCCATCGAGCCACATTCAGACATTAAATCAGTGAAGACTGCAGGGTCAACAAACCTCTCACCTACTAAAGTTTATATCAAATAATCCTACATCCGTATTTCATTATGACGATTCTACTACTCACATGTAGCTTGTGTAGCATTTTCCATGATGTTGTAAAGTTTACTTTTATGGTCATTCATGAAAGTATCTTAACTGTGGAGGTTTATTCTTCACACAGCGCTGGGGTAAGAGGATTAACTTTACAATACGTCACAAAACATGATGACACATTAGCACAATCATTCATAAACATTGTTTGAAAATAAATATCGTTTCCCAAAGTTTTTATTCAGGGACCCACTTTTTGAATTTGGGCTGGTTTAATATTTTCTTAATAGCCTACTATTTGAACTGTTATACACTCATTTTGAATAAATCAACATTTCCATGAGATATACATTTGATAAATGAATAATAAACTTTATTTTATCCATGTTCTTTAAAAATACCCACACAAATCTTAAGTAAAAGACTATAAAATAATCCTGCAAATTAATTTGGAGACCCAAAATAAACCCATCTGTGGATCCCGACCCACTTTCTGGGAATTACTTTTTCTAAAATACCCCTTAACATTACCTGGCATCTGAGTTTTGCGTCTCCACGCTACTATTCTCTTGTAAACTTTGTTCAGGAGCCACATGACGAGCATGAGGAGGGCGGCCACACAGGCCAGAGCCAAGGCAGAGACAGACAGGTACTGAAGATCCTCATACAGCACCTCTGCAGAAGAAAGAAAGAAAAAAAAACATCTTATTTACTCCTTTGTTTTTGTTTTTTTGTGAAGCAGGACATGACAATACAGTGAAACACGTGTATCAGTAGTGACGAGACAGGGTGGACAGAACACACAAACAAGAAAAATAAACAAAACACACTGCAATTTGCAACTGTGTGTGTGTGTGTGAGAGAGAGTGCAGAGTGAAAAAGTTATAGTGGGGAGATTTTAAAGTAGGACACAAATGTTGACACAAAACAAAAGGCTACCTGCAGAGGTGAGGTCACACAGGAAGGAGATTAAGACCAAAACTGTGACAGTGTAAACGGCCCGTGTTCTCTCGTTTGTGATTAAATATTGACAAATTTTCACGTATGAACAGTAACAAAACCCATCCGACAGAAGAGCGTAATAACGATACAGCGACACAGCGACGATAATCATTTGTATAAGATGCAAAAATCTATGTTAAAAATATGATAACTCACTAAAAATAAAGCGGCAGCTGTAGCCCCCATAACCCCCACACATGTGCACAGACTGAAAAACATAGCATATGCATATGTACACGCACAGTATAAACAGTACAGAGTGTTGTTTTAGGTTTTAACGTTGATCAAAGTTACATACAGTGCATACAGTAAATAATATTAAGATGGTTTACTTATAAAGCCTGTGTGATGGGGAGGACATTATAAATCGATTCTGTTATTTTTTAGCTCATGTATCATGCAGCGTGAATGTCTAAGTGTTTGGTGAACATTTTTCCATTTCCATCCAGCATTAAAAGTATGCAATATTTTAAGACTTCACTGCCTTCATGTCATGAATGTCCACCAGAAAAGGATGGTAGGAACCCACCGTCTCTCTTCAAAAGACCCTGTACACTCATATTACCATCTGGTGTCACCAGTTCCAAAGTGCAGCCCGTGGGCCAATAGCGGCCCACAATCAGATTTTGTAAAGCCCGCAGCTTTGGTTTTAAAACGTATTATTTATGGCCAGGGATGAACTAGGACTAGGAAATTCAAGCCTGGTCGTGTCGTCAACATTAGCTCAGCTGGTAATGAGTTCAGGGTTTGCCCAGCCGTAACAGACAGATTCATGTGGACGATTGGCCCATGGGAATCTCCTCATTATCAAATTTGGCCTAAGATGTTAACTGTGGAAACCAGTAAATTTCTTACTGATTTATTTTGGGAAAAACCCACAAAACTCACCATTGACTTTGAGGAC